>NC_051179.1:76613728-76631228 GCF_013339695.2 Rhipicephalus sanguineus | reverse complement strand
AAAGGACAAAATGAATGTTGTATTTTCTTTTTAAAAGCGAAGCATTTCTTAGCGAACTTCTGCGACTTTGAGCGTATCTATCTATCTAGCCGCCTACGACTTTGTGCTCTCTTGGTCGCTTGGTTAATCGAATGTACACCAAAAATGGTATGGCGTAACATGACTGTATGACGAACATAAATGACAAGTCATAACATGAAAATCATGACACGCATGTCATGTACAGGATGATTTACATACCACGCTCATAGTGCGCTGGCGGCCGTTTCGCTAGCTTGATATACACCAAAATTGGTATCTTGTGACGTGAATGTGTGACGAACATAAATGACACGAGTTAACACGAAAATCATGACACGCATGTCATGTACAGCATGACTTACGTGCCACGCTCATGGGGCGCCGGCGGCCGTTTCGCTAGCTTGATCTACCCAGAAATTGGTATTGCGCGACCTGACTGTGTGACGAACGTAAAAACACGAGTTAACATGAAAATCATGACACGCATGCCATGTACAGCATGACTTACGTGCCACGCTCATGGGGCGCTGGCGGCCGTTTCGCTAGCTTGATCTATAGCCAGAAATTGGTATTGCGCGACCTGACTGTGTGACGAACGTAAAAACACGAGTTAACATGAAAATAATGACACGCATGTCATGTACAGCATGACTTACGTGCCACGCTCATGGGGCGCCGGCGGCCGTTTCGCTAGCTTGATCTACCCAGAAATTGGTATTGCGCGACCTGACTGTGTGACGAACGTAAAAACACGAGTTAACATGAAAATCATGACACGCATGCCATGTACAGCATGACTTACGTGCCACGCTCATGGGGCGCTGGCGGCCGTTTCGCTAGCTTGATCTATAGCCAGAAATTGGTATTGCGCGACCTGACTGTGTGACGAACGTAAAAACACGAGTTAACATGAAAATAATGACACGCATGTCATGTACAGCATGACTTACGTGCCACGCTCATGGGGCGCTGGCGGCCCTTCCGCTAGCTTGATCTACCCATAAATTGGTATCTTGCGACGTGACTGTGTGACGAACATAAATAACACGAGTTAACATGCAAATCATGACACGCATGTCATGTACAGCATGACTTACGTACCACGCTCATGGTGCGCTGGCGGCCGTTTCGCTAGCTTGATCTACCCCGAAGTTGGTATTGCGCGACGTTACTCTATGACGAACATAAATAATAGGAGTTAACATGAAAACCATGACACGCATTTTCCTTAGTGACATACAAGACGATGTATGCAGCTTTTTGCTGGCTGCTTCGCATTACATCGATTCCCACAATGCGTGGGATCTGCCGGCTTCTTCGTTCTGTGGAACAAATGTTCTCATCCGCTTTGTCAAATGTTTTTGATGTAGAGATACGCGGAATGTCTCAAAGATCATGCATTGCTGTAAGTGATCGCTGGAGTATATGATATCGTTTTGTGTATGTATATAGGCATGCATGCGTATGAACACGCACATGCAAACAGATGCAGAGGAGTCGGGCCCCTGTCTTCGAAATAAATTCCCGGCTACAGGCTTACCTCTGAACTCTATGCAGACTATATATTTAGTTTTCGAAAAATCAGGGAATGACAAAGGATAATGCAGGATCAAGATGGAAGTGTGTACGAATTTCGCCCAAGCCACCGCACATTTGCGAAATGACGACACCTGCGGTTAGTTGTTCGTGGCTGCCGTTGGAATCGCACATTTGCGTGTATAACGATTCCCTATACTCTGTGTTTCTTCGCGACTATTCGATGTACACTCTCCGTGCAATAACCCCTGAGCAGGGCATGCACTATACATGTACAGGCAACTTCTACGGGTGCCCTCGCTCGCTCGCTCGGTGGCATGAGCCGCGGCGCACCGAAGCACGCACGTTCTTTTCATAGACGCCTTGACAGGGCCTCGTTCCGCTGATGGCCGTGGCCGATCAGAGCATGCGTCTCGCCGTGCATATAGCGAGGCGGAGTGCAATTTCGTGTGGGTGACTCGATCGCCCATTGGCTTCGTGATGTCTTCTTTCTACAGCTCGGCTAATTCGGCACGACGTTTTAATGAGTCGCGCTTTCGCTCTCGATCGCCCTTTCCACTTGCGCCGCGTGCCCGAATAATATATACACATAGACTGTCTATAGTCTATATATATGCATGGAGCTCCTCTCGTGAGGCTGTGCCCTCCTCTGCTGTCTCGCAACCCGCCAAAAACGTTTGACGTGTTCGTTGCACGCCAACAGCGCCCGCACATCCGGTCCTCGCCACTCGATGCAGATATGCACGGGCCACCATGAGTTGTAGGTTTTCGACTCACTGGATGTCTGCGGCGCTCTCCCTGTATACGTTCACGCTATAGAATTCGACCTTCAAGTCGCTTGATGAACGTCTGTCTCGTCACGTGTGTGCGTGTGACATGGCAGACAAGGTTCTCGTAAGCATTTAAACGAGCTGTACTCGCAAGCGCGTGTTTCGTGCGATTGGCCTCTGTCTATTGGAGGAAGGGGAGGGCGTAGCGTTGACATGGATGTGCGCACACACATGCATGGTGGTCTTCTGTGGGGCTTTGTGCGGTTCCCGTGCCGTCGAACACTAAGCTTTTTGGCGTGGGAAAATAAGTGGTCGCGAGCTCCATACTATATCCCCAATTAAAAAAAAATACTATTGAATGTCAGTATCCGAAATTAACGTAATTACTCGAGTGCTTAAGTGACCGTGCACGTGTCTGTCATACCTTATTAAAGCTATCGTATAGAGCATGTAGTTCATTGTATCGTTTCATAAATGTTGAGCTGCGCGCTGTCGCCATTCATACTGATTCATAATTCCTCTTAGCGCCTATCGCTATATTGAAAAGTGAGCTGCGTTCACATTGTTTATGTTTTCGTCATGTCTCATCTGATGGTCTGCGCGTGCTTATGCAAAAGTACATGATGCCGCGGGGCCATTGGCGTAAATCGCGGGGGGGGGGGGGGGGGGGGCCCTGACCCCCCTTGTGTTCAGGCGCAGTGGACAGCCCTTGAATGTGTACCCTCTTGAGATTCGTCTTCCAAACATCATATACTTGAATTGCTCGATAGTTAGATATAGCGCATTCAGCTTTTTCAATTTGGCCGTTTATATTGTTGTGTGTACCTGTGTTCAGTGCCCCTCAAGTGTGTGAGACTATTGAAATCGCAACTGCCGCTCGACCTGTGCAGAGAAGACTCAATATAACAACGCAATTAAGCAAGCTGGGACCTCATGCTAGTCTTTAAAATTTTATTTCAAAGCTTGATTTTTTTTCTTACATAAATAAAAATAAATATATATTGATAAAAACAAAATGGCCACCATGTCAAGATATGTGTCCCCCTTTGCGATTCTTCCGGATTTACGCCACTGCGCGGGGGACTCGATCGTTTCGATGACGCCTTGTAGCAAAAGCCCATAAAAGGTTCATTTCTAGACTTTGTGGTCATCACATCCTGGCTCTTTTTGGATCAGAACCATCGGGTACAGCTCGAGAAGCCTTGCGTATGTCAAGTTTGTGCATACTTATTTTTGTTTCACTGCATCAGTTCTCGATTAAATAGCCCTCGAAAGCATCTTCAGCCAGTATAATCGTTACCGCGTCAGAGCTCGATATTGCTGTTATGGGTATAGATGGCTTACACTGACGTCACTGAAACCGCCATGTTGGAGTACCGACATGGCAGGAGGCAAAGTTTGAGATGTGACATTAATGTTATCAGTACATCGCATGCATGGTCTCTCGTTATTCATGCACAAAGGTCAATAACGCTCTAGTGTCGTCGTTGTGACATTGAAGCAGTTTGACCGCCGCGGAATTATGCTGCCTTGAAGTCATCAAAGCCGCCATGTTGAAGCACTAATACGTTTAGAACCTGCGTGCGTGACGTCACATGCGAGCTATCTGTAAGAACATTATGGCCTGAAAAATTTTACGCATATCTTCAATGGAATACACAAAGTTAGTTGTCCATCACAAAAGGTAAAACCCCGCTGCATATTAACTTCTGCTTTGTGGGTGGCACTGTTCATCCTGACTACATATCATAGGCGTGCGCAGGGTGCCCCATCGGGGGGGATGAAGGTTCATAGCAGCGGACACCCCCCCCCCCCCGCCCCATACTAAGTCAATGTATGGGGCAGCTCCCCCCGCCTACCCCCTAGGTGTCTATGGGGGCTGGGGGGTTTCGGTTGCTCCCCGTGCTCAGGCCTATGTTACATATTATAACTATTACGTTACGAACGTATTGGTGGGCCTGCAGGTGTTTAATTACTGGTAAGTTACAGAGTAGAAAGACAGGAACAGAAGGAACCAAATGATATTAATCCTTCTATTGGACCCATTGTCCTTGTGTGTCTTTCTGCGCTTGAGTTAACAAATAAGTTGTACAAAAACGAGCCCAAAGCAGGCACATTACTGACGTTTAACTACTTCTCTCCATCTATATGCCGAAGCCACGTGTTCTGAGATGTGAGCAGCTGTTTCCGCTTTTCCCTTTCCCGACAGGCGCATGTTCCCCGCCTACAAGGTGCGAGTGTCCGGCCTGGACAAGAAGTCCAAGTACATCCTCCTCATGGACATTGTGGCCGCCGACGACTGTCGGTACAAGTTCCACAACAGCCGGTGGATGATCGCCGGCAAGGCCGACCCCGAGATGCCCAAGCGGATGTACATTCATCCGGATTCGCCGTCTACTGGCGAACAGTGGATGCAGAAGGTGGTCTCTTTCCACAAGCTCAAGCTTACGAACAACATCTCCGACAAGCACGGCTTTGTGAGTAATCATGTGCACCTTTCGCTTTCCCATTGGCGCGCAGCCTCAATGCATAACGCTGTAGTTTATTATAGTCGAGTACAACTTAAGAAGTCTGGAGAGGCCCCGCTCACATAACTGAAGCGCGGCACCCGATGGTCTCCGCGACTAAAACTGATCGTTCCGCTCATGTGCTCGGCAGTGTTCTCCGAAGGCAAAATCAACGGCTATGCGGCTCATGACGTCAGGCTGGACTCTGGAGTGCGCACCGATTGGTGCGGGCCTGTGTGCATCCGCCTTTGAGGACAAACTGCCGCAGACTTCTAAAGTTGTACCCGAATACACGTAACGGATCACAAACCAGAACTATGCGAATGGCAACGTGCTGCAGTAACTTTTCTTGTCTTCTGCCGCGTCGTCTGCTCTTTTTGCCATGTTCAACAAGTACCAACAAGCTTAAACTTGAAGACTTTGCGCTATGAACAAAGCTATAACACTTTCGTGGCCCGCACGAATTGCGCAGGCCCGATGTGGCGCTGACTGTGACGCGTAGCAGTGTCCGCGCTACCCTTTTGAAAGTAGATTCTTGAGTTGATTCGATTCCTGTGAATGCCCTATTAACATAGCCTTCTGGATTTAGTGAGCTCGTGTGGTGGTTTTTAAACTCTGAGTGAGCGTACCTTCTATCAAGGTGAACCAGACTGACTGCTATGGAGTGACTATGTAAAGAAACTCGTCCGACGCACATTTCACTCGGCCACTGTAGAGATACACAAATATTGCAAGGATCGTTGCCAAGTCAACCCAACCGAACGAAACCTGAGCGTTGCTCATCGTCGAAGCAAAACGGCATGTTCGTGACTGGAAGTTTTCCTCGAGGATATGGAGCGCCAGGTTACTTTACCGAAGTGAATCGCCAGACTGTTGCTTCAGTTTCACTACACGGCATTGTTTAGTTGACGATTCCAGCACTATTTATAGCATTCGTGTTCAGACGTGCACCTTCATACATACGAAGTCCTTTATACTGCTTGCACATGTCCGCAAAACAAAATGTCCGTCACGTCTGCCTGCGCGTTCGTGGCGAGGAAAAGAACAGGCCGAGACACACGAAAACGACTGAAAGTCTTCTCCGCGCATTTGTCTGTATTTATATGTACACACATATATACCTCAGTGCCTAAACTCCTTGTATGGCGTGCTCGTGGGATCCTTCGCTGCGCTGTTCACCTGGGTTCGTCGAGTTCACGCACACACGACTCGAGTACACACACGCGTGTACAGTCGAAGGGAATGGATTGAAGCTCGGCTTGTTTGCACGAAACAGAGCATAAAGCGGAGCCGCTGCGCTCAGACCGCCCTGGGGGCCTCGCTCAGTGGAGGGGGAAGAGCAATGGACGCACTGCCTTTATTGTACCCATAGATCTTCTCTTCCGTCTTCAGCTGTGTGTTTGACGCTGTGCCCGCCTCTGCCCGAGTTTGCTTCAGTCTTCCAAATGAGCGTATCTATCTATCTATCTATCTATCTATCTATCTATCTATCTATCTATCTATCTATCTATCTATCTATCTATCTATCTATCTATCTATCTATCTATCTATCTATCTATCTATCTATCTATCTATCTATCTATCTATCTATCTATCTATCTATCTATCTATCTATCTATCTATCTATCTATCTATCTATCTATCTATCTATCTATCTATCTATCTATCTATCCAGCTAGCTAGCTAGCTAGCTAGCTAGCTTACAAACCGTTACCTCAGAGCAGCAGCAGTATAGCAGTGGTAGCAGTAGCAGCAGCAGTAGTAGCAGCAGCAGACGTGCAGTGCTTTATACCATATAGCGTTCTCACGAAACTTCATGATTCCCCTCTCACAAATGGCTCGCCCAGGTGGGAAGGGCGAAGGCGTTCCTCCTTCCTTCACCTCCGTTCTCTCGGCTCCTGTTACGTGTAGGAGAAGCGCCTGCAGTACCACGAACTTGTACACGCACAGAAAACAATGACGGTACGTTCTGAATCTCGTCAGCTCCTTTCTATACGCACAAAGGCTGTAATTTCTTGTACTGGATGCCCTATGCCCTTCCGATAGTCAGCTGTCGTCCTTCTCTTTCACGCTGTATACCTTTCAGACGTTTTCTCAAGGCATCCCTACTTTCTCAAATGTCCTTTCTCCCCACCGCCTCAACCTGTCTCCTCTTAAAAGAGTATTTTTGTCTTGCGCTTAGGCCTTTTCTCCCTATGCCTTTTGTTCCCACGACCTGAGCCGCTGTTTGTCCACCAGATGCGGCCACTTACTTCTCGCAGGATGTTTGCCCTCTGCCACGGAGTTCGCTCGTTGGACTCTTCTTTGTAGAGAGGCGGCGGCACGCTTTATGCTCAATGCGCTCCCGATACGATGCGTGTGTGTACGCGTCTTGAGTTTCTTCGGACCCTTTGCACAGAGCGCTTGTGTTTGCCTGCTCATGTGCTGGCGGTGCCTGTGAATCGTGGGCGGTCAGAGGTCTTCGTCAGTGGTCGCTTTCAGAAGCTTTCCAACTCTCCACGCTGGAGAATGGCTCTATAATCTGCAGCTGCGTTAAAAGGGACGAGTCGCTTAGCGTTTACAAACAGCCAATACTGCCGGCTTCGAGGCCTTCCGTTCTGCCGCGTCGCTGTGGTTTTCCCATTCAAGCCGAAAAGCCTCATTACAATGCAATGATGACTAGGCACAGCATACGCATTGACCTAGACGTACTTTTTATGTCGTGTATAGGCGCACCGAAATACGGCAGTTTGTGAGCGCGATAAGCACTATATGATATGCCTAGCCTAACGGGATGTTTGCAGGCTTGCAATAATTGACATGAATTTTACTTATCTGGCTTGCAAGGCTACATTATCGGCTTTTTGTTCTTGATCCCAGCGATCTAAGAGACCACTTGGGAATACGATCCACGTCTTCCGCTATTCGGGGCTGCGTCAAACTTAGCTTATCCTTTGTACTTACCGTGTCAAATCTGCCTTGTCGATCATATTCTATTAACGGTCGATCGGGAGATATTCAGACTTCACGTGACACGGCCGCGCTTTGTGTTTTGTCTCATACTCCCCCTCCAAACTTTGTGCTATTGTTCATCGGTGTTACCCATCTTCTACATACAACACATACCTGCACGCAAAAAAATAAAATTGGCCACGTATCTGCGTGCTCCGCTGCAAATGCCGTCTAAAGACTATAGAGGAGGCGCTGCGTGAAATATGGACGCCATCTGGCAATGCGTCGGGAAACATGAGCTTGTGCAGAGGGTTTCCTTCCTCCGTGGCAGAGGGCGTCCGTCAGCGCGCATAGCATGGCATTTTCAGCGCAGCTTAAGAAACTAGGGTCTTTAGAATTACGTATCTATGTATTTTCTATTAAAGG
This sequence comes from Rhipicephalus sanguineus, assembly GCF_013339695.2. Lineage (NCBI taxonomy): Eukaryota > Metazoa > Arthropoda > Arachnida > Ixodida > Ixodidae > Rhipicephalus > Rhipicephalus sanguineus. Next base: position 76,623,037 of record NC_051179.1, on the reverse strand, counting down.
AACACACCACCTAATACTTACCTAGTGATGTTGCGCCTCAGATATGCGTAATATTTACTTTTTGATCGACAGCGTTCACAAGTATGAACAGCCGTACCAGTTCAAGATGAGTGGGCGGTAAGCAAGTGGTTCAACTTTGGCCGGGTGGCTGAATCGGGTGACAGACAGACAAACAGAAATACAGATAGACCAAAATTTCTGCGTTTAAGTTCCCCAAGAAAGACTATCGTCTTTAAAAAAAATGCCAGATGTATATTCAACGTAACGTGTGCAGTATACCAAGCCACACGCATTCTAGCGGCAGAGTGCTCGAGTCTCTCGTCAACTCCTTGTAGACTGTTGGAGAACCAAAGAGCCGGCTATGAAATCAGGTGGCCTCTTCACCCTGGTTGAAGGAGTACAGCACAAATGCCACCGCTTCAGCCGACGCACCACTCTGTGCCCGTCAGTATAAACGTATACACTCTGTGCACGTGACGCGGGCAGACCGGCTCATCTACGCTTTCCTTTTCCGCAGCGCTCTCCTTCTCTCGTACGCATCACGAAAGCCGACTCTCCGCGAAAGGGTTGTCAGCATGCTCACGTGCAGGAGACGGCGTTGAGCCGAGAAAGACCCCCTACGACGAAGACGACAAACGGGGCTGTGTGTGTGTGTGTATGAACGGCCGCGCGGCGGCAGCACTCATCACAGCAAGGCCACGTGACCACTGTTATGCCTGTCGTATAATGCAAACAGCGCCCGCCGCGAGAAAGCCGTGTTTGCTAGCGCTGCATGCGGCAGAAGACGTGTACGACTTTATAATGCGAGCGCTTTCATCCACGAGAGGTTTTGACTGCGTGCGCGTGTGTGTGGCCTTTGAAATGAAGGAGTGTGGTTGACTCACGGCGATTTGCCTCGGCTTTGTCGACGTTTCGGCTTCGGTGTTCCGCGAGATCTTCGCACCTGTAAGGTGTTGAACTGGACTAGTCGGTGTATTGTTAAAACGAATGCCTCGTCGTTTTCTTCTCCTTGATTTTCGTGTTTTCGGCTGCTGTTTTATCTGTTCTTGTCTTCGCGCATGTTGCCTTTACCTGTACCAAGGAGAGTTCGGAAGCGCGGCTCTTTCTTTTTTTCTTTCTTTTTTTCTGCGATAGTCGAAAACAAGGTGTCGATTGACGCTAACGGGCCAGCCCGGCACTTGTTGGAGATTTCTTTTTTTTTTCTTTTTCGAGTGAGAACGAGTGACAAAACACAGTTTCGGGCTCAGTGACGCGTCAGCTCTTGGTCGGGCCGGTTGCTGTATATTGTGTAGTCAAGGGTGTTTAGGTATGCACTGTTGTTAGTCGTAAGGGCATTGTCACGACGGCAGTTGGCTGAAACGACGCGGGAAAGTACTAGGAGGACCACACAGGACGCGAGCTCTACAACGTCAACAGCAGTAGTTTTGCACATATATAGTTGATCGTTTCGGAGGGTCCGACCGAGGATTCTGCGGAGGGCTCCGGAAAGCCGCGGAGGGCTGCGGCTTTCCTTCCGCGGTAATAGGTCAGCAAACTTACTCATGAATCGACTCACTCACTCTCACTCAGACTCAGATGGAGACGTGAGTCTGAGTGAGTAATGTTTGTGTGAGTCTGAGTCCTAGTGAGCCCGGTTGAGAAAAATTATAGTGAATCTGAGTCCGAGTGAGTCCGGTTGAGGAAAACTTTGGTAAGTCTGAGTCTGAGTGAGCCCTAAGGGCAAGGTATCTTTCCTGAGTGAGTCTGATCAGTGAGCTCCACATTTTTTGCCGACCTATATATGTCCGCGGTGTTGCGTTTTGTACTAATTGAAAGAATTAAAGGAGTGCACGGCACGAGAAAGCAACAGACGACGAAAGGTGGAGTGATGATATAGTGACAAAACATAGTGAAAATAACATGCATACTATGAAATAAAATGGCTGCATCAATTTGCACGTGAACCTTCGATCGCGTGCGCGTGTAACAGTAGAACTCCTCAATAATGAAATCGCCGGGGAAATTATTTTTCTTTGTTCTCGTGAGAATTCCGTTGTTGCGGAAATAGAAAAATGCGCACACCAATTACTTCGCACAACCAGAATTTATTTAAACATGTCGCTGGTCTTGCTCTGTTTCACGTTGTTTTGAAGGAGCTCGATGGCTCGAGTCTCGCAACGCGTAATAAGTTTTGAAAGCTTCGTCGTCGTCGTGGGCGCCGAGGAAAGTGCGAATTATGTCAGAAGAATCAAGAACATCGCGCGAACTTACTTGCCTTTCTCGCATTTTGTTGCTTACCTCACTATCGTCGTCACTCTCATATTCTTTGCACACTTGCCATGATAGCGTCGTCGCTGAGCTCTTTCAGCACGAAGTTGTGCAGTTCAACAGCGGCTAGTATCGCTTCATCGACACGGCAAAGCGCGTCCCATGCTTGAGCTAGTGGCTGCATGCAGGTCATCGGTGCTTGCAGAAGAAACATCCGCTTCCGTCTCCGGCAAGGCTGCCGAGACGTGCAGACAAGTCGCAAAATCGGAGTGCCTGAAGCAGTTTGGGATAACGGCGGCCGAAGTAACAGTCCACGCCACGGCAAGAATTGGCAGGTCCATGCCCGACCTGTCGAATGAGTGGTGCTGCAATTTTCAAACTTCTGCGTTCCCAACTAGCTCATGTGTTGAAAAAAGAAATAAATAAAACGTTGCGGATCACCCTTGAAACTTTCGTTATTGCGGGAGTGCTTTTTAAAATCTCTTCGCTGTCGAGAGGGGATAGATAGATAGATAAACATTTTAATGAAGCTGGAGATGTTTGCCTGGCTGTTCGCCTGATATGCGGGCAAATGCATAGAACTCTATGGACATTCGCCGGGGATGCCAGACTTCTTCTTTGTCGCAAGAATTTCGTCCTTGAGGGCTTTCGTTATTGAGGGGTTTAACTGTATATGTTATTTTCGGCACGTTGATTAAGTAACAGCCGGTATATATTCGCATGTATATTATTATGTGTTACAATTTACACTATAGCACGATGCTATTGACTTAGCTGGCAACCCGATAAAGCTAAGAGATAATGAAGTTGTGGCATACGCGAGTCATGATTGCATTCGTTAGTCTCATTGTCTGTTCCGGATTCACTCGGTTCTTACGAAGATTGCAACTAGATTCTCGAGGCACTTCTTCGTTCCCTAAACCAAAAATACACATGCGGGAACTTGCTGGACATGAACTGCTGATCAAAGCTGTATTGAGCAAGATTTTTGTTTAAAGGCGGAAGCCTTAGATGCCTCATCAAACGCGAAAAGTGACCGTCGGCGTCGTAGGCGTCAACACGAGTGACGCAAAACAAAATGTGATAACGTCATCACGACGGCACTATGGCGTCACAAATTTGATTACGTCTCATGATGACGTAATCAAATATCAATCAATAAAGTAGGCTGAGGAGAAAAAGAAGATGGATTTCGCCTTCCAGTGGTCTTATAGGTAAATGCATAAGTGGCCGTGTGACTGTTTCCCGTTCATCATTAATGTGACCTTTGACGGAATGAGCAGCGGAAGTGATTTTCGTTCGACGGCACGTTCAGTGGGGTAGCCAGAGGGTGGTTTGAAGGGGGAGGGGTTCAAGCCCCCCCCCCCCTCCTCCATCCTCTCGAAATTTTTACATTTTGTACCTGTATATACAGGCGCTTACATACAAAATTCTGGTTCTGTACGCGCGTGGTCTCGTTGTCCACGACACGATCACGTTGCTGAGAAAATCAGAGGCCGTGTGAAACAGGACTTGGAATAAGGAATGAAAATGGGGCTCAGAAAGCCAGAGGTGTACACGAAAGAAAAAAAAAGAAGTGCATGTATTCGCAATCTTCACGCAAGAAACACCGGCCTCGAGTGCGGCCTCTGTCGGGGGTGTCCAATAAACAGAGTGCCTGCTATGGCGTACATGCTTGCGTGCGAGTGCAAACAAGGCCCACCGGCGTCGTCGACAGGTTTACGGCTCAATCGATCCACGAGGCGCCGCCGACCTCCGCGCAAATGGCTGCTTTAAATACTTACCCAACCGTGCGGTATGCAGCAGGGCCCATTTTGGAAGGACCGCCGTGGCGTCGTTGGCCCCATCTCGTGAAAGAGGCCACGACTCCGCCTTGAGCGCTTCCCGTCCCATTCGGAGTGAATGTCGATCTTGCCTTCCAAGTACTGTGCAGGCTGTGCTGCATGCTTGCGGCGCCGACGACTGGTGTTCATTTCAGTAGATGGGAAGTAGCCTTTTTTTTCCTTTCAGTGTATGCCCTGTATCACCAAAGCAGGGGTTGGTTAAAGGTCGCTACATTGCGGTTACGGTGGAGACTACCGTTTTTGTTTGTTTTCTTGTTTGTTCCTTGGTGCATCTGGGAACATCTTTTGCGTGATGTGCTCAACAAGGTATCCCACAATGCCTCTGGGGCCAACGCTTCAACAAGTGGCCTTGTCTTCTTCGAGGCAGCAACAAGGCCACTTGTATAAACGTTGTCTCTTGCGAGACCCTCTCGTTGAAGGATGTTTCATCTCGTCAAGCCTACATCTTCTCCTGAGCTTTTGCTTTAGCACGGGACCTATACTTGGGCACGACAAAAACCGAGTTACATTGTCCGTCTTGTTGCGTGACTGAGCGTTTCAAACTTTTTTTTATTTCTGTTTGGTTGGCCATTAGTTCGCTGTAGTGTAATGGAGGCAGTGGAATGTTTCTCCTAAAATCGTTGAGGTCATCGACCCTGTGAAATTTGAGTTCTTCCTTGTTCCTCCGTTTACAGTTCAATCCGAAGCTGAATACCATATGCCAGCGATGTTTCCCCCCTAGAGGTGCACTGTCATAGACAGTCGCTGCGATTGTTTCCAAGCAGAGACTTGGAAAGGTTGAAACATAAGCAGGGTTACATACAGCAAAGGTTGCGAACAAAAACTTATTTATAGCCTGTTGCAAAAGTTACTGCCGTCAGCCTCGGACAACGTCCGACCGCGGGAGGCCCCGAGAACTGCCTAGCAGTCCTTCTCAGCTAAGATGGGCCCCATTCTCCGCGTATAGCGTCCCGTTTTTCGCCTGCTCGAAAGCCGCCATTATCTTAGCCACCCCGAGTCACGTGGTCTCGACGATCGAGGCCTACACGCATGCCCGCGTAAAACGGCGTTTATACGCAACAAGACTCGACAGGAATGCGCCCTGTCGAGGAGAGGTTGACGTGCACCCTGTGCCCGCGAACCCCACAGACTCGGAATAAGGTTTCCAAGTCCGCTTTCAGGGCGTACCGCTCCTGCAGGGACGTCGTCGCCGCCCCGCCTTGACCGTTGGAACGGACCCTCTAGGCGCAGCAAGTGAGGCGTGAAGTAAATTTATTGACTGGGCGGCCACCGCCTGTGTTCCCCATGCATGTCTTCGCTGGGTTTACGTTAACTACACGTCGCGAAGTGAATTTATGGGTAACAGCGGCGCCGTCGGCCTGCCATTGCTTCGCCAACCCTTAGAGACCATATCACTTAAACGCTATAAGGTTCGACATCTGTGGCCGGTTAAGTGGCCGATATTCTGTTCGGCCTGTAAATTAGACTGCATATAAAGCGCCAAACGTCCACACCCAGTCCATTCTCGATATAAACAAATTAACTATACAGTATGCATATACGCAGTTCGCGCACATCAGTAGGGCGTTGTCGATTCCATCTTCGCTGTCGTACGCTTTATAGTCACTACACTGCATGGTTATCTCAAGTGTACCTCAACGGTATGCATAGAAGAGGCCCATACTGTAAATAACGAACACACGTATACACGTGTATACACGCACGAACGCGAAGACGGCGCACGTTTCGCGGCTTCGAGTTGCCCGGTGCTTTTATATATACGAACTACGGCGTGACGACGTCTGCCGGTGAGGTCGGTCGTTACCTCGGGCGGCCCCCCACCACTTCGTCTACTACACGATAGACCCCGCGCGCACTAATGTTGCAACCCCATAAAACAGGCGTTACGCGGAACGCCTCGGCACTTACTGATTACTCCTCCATCTGTATAGGCGCCCGTCTTTCCCTCCAGCGTGATCTGTGCTATAGAAAAGAGCCCTCTCCTTCCACGCTTCATGTACTAGTCATTCCCACTCTGCCTCCTTCTGCTGTCCCTGTAGCTCGGGGAAGCAGTTATACCGTGGAGACAACAGCCTAGGATGATTGGAGTGGGGCATTCAGTTGATTCGCCGCGGCCTTCCTGGTGCAGATTGTGGAGAGTGGATGCATTCAGGATACGCGAATGCTGAGTGCATGCTGTCCACGCGCTAGCCGGTGGAATGGAATTCGCGGCGTTATGCGCAACAGTATGAAGTGGTGTCTTTTCTCAGGAAAGAAAGAAAAAAGAAATATTCAGCAGTCCTTGCCCTGAAAATGGGAGCAAGCGAAGCTTTGCGTCTACATGCGTGCCGGACGTACCATTCCGTCTTTCTTTCTTTCTTTCTTTCTTTCTTTCTTTCTTTCTTTCTTTCTTTCTTTCTTTCTTTCTTTCTTTCTTTCTTTCTTTCTTTCTTTCTTTCTTTCTTTCTTTCTTTCGTTCGTTCATTCTTTCTATCACACTGCGCAATGCTCTTCCCTCCTGAGTCCTAACTGTTTCCTTCATCCACACTGGGAACTGGACCTTCATCCACGTGCTTATAGCAGCGCAACACATCATTTGCTACAGGCAACAACTACGGTCATACGTTTATATCCGGGCAACAATGAAATGTGGCACCGTGAAATGTCAGGCGACCCCGTTTAAAGACCAGACTGCCATCTGAGAAACGGCGTATCGGAAACGGCTGATCGCCGAGAAGCCCACGATCCGAGAGAGCGTCAATTATTGAAAAACGGCGCATACAAATAGGCATGCGACCGGCGCGCGCACCTCTGAGAGCCGCATCTCAGTACGCTCGCCGGCGCCTGTTCTTTGAGATGCGAAGCAGCCTTTGCTCGGGGTTGTGTCCGGCGACGGTGGTGGCGTCCGCGCTCCACTGCGCATGCGCCTACTCTCTCTCCCACTCTCCTCCTTTACGCAGGTGTTCGGTCGCCTTCTCTCCTCTCCTGCCCCGCGCTGCAGCCGCGGCGCAGCCTCTCCGCCCACGTGGTGCAGCCGCGCTGCAGCCAAATACAGCCTGTAACCCACTCTCTCCTCTCCCCCCCCCCATTTCATGTGTATATACATTCTCGCTTCGCTCCCGTTCAGATGAGTCGTAACGTCAACGTCGGCGCCACTCGTTCACTCGACGCTAACGGAAAGCAATGCACAAACACAACGTAATAACACAAACACTAAATACAAACCTCACACAACGGAAACGCCGAGTGAACGTAACGCAAACATTGTGTGCGCCCCCAATGCTGCTTCGCATCCCCTCATGGTTCCCTTGAGTGGGAGATGGTGTAATTTTTTTTCGCATACGACACCACCACCGAAATCTGAGTTGTAACAAGCTTCGCTTGAAAAAGAAAAAATCACAGCATATCCACGGAGTGAATGATGATGAGTGGGCGAAGCTGCGGAGGTTCATCGGTAAACCGTGAATCTTCCGTGAATTCTGCCCAGTACACCATCACCGACGTGAGATCGGGCGCGTTTATACTAAAGGTTCGATGAGAGTTACGACGACTTGCAGCTCACTTTAATTTTGCATGTACGCTGTGAATTTTCATTGTTTAGAAAACCATTGCTTTAGAAAACATCTGGCGTTAAGCAGCTGGCGTCTTTTCGTTTTGCTTTAGAAACATCTGGCGTTCTTTTGTTTTGCTTTTAGAAAACATCTGGCGTCTTTCGTTGGTTTATTTCATCAGTCAACGGCGTTTTGAACAAAATTTTTATTGTTTAATCACGCACAGGAGAAATCTCACCAGGCACTACCTTGGAGGTAAACAATGGCTGCTAATGGGAATGAGAGACAGAAGAAGTCGGCTTTTAGCTAACACTTACACTTCTACTTCTACTAACGTTTCCTACTGGAACATGCCAATGGCTGCTAATGGGGAATGAGAGACAGAAGAATTCGGCTTTTAGTTAACGCGCACGCTGCGAATTTTTTATTGTTCAACAACGCACAGGAAAAATCTCCCACCGGCACCACCTTGGAGGTCAAGATCTGGTACTAGCGTTACGACTGGTTACGCACTACGACTACGAGGGACGAACGGGTGCCGCCTTAAGGAGCTTCGCCCCTAAAAAAAAGCAACCTCTCCTGGTCACTCGGGGACACAATATGTAAATACGGCTATACCTCCTAGGCTTTCGTCATCCGGGATGTAGCGTCCACTCAGCGCTTATACAGGCGGGGGTCGAGGAGAGAGGACAGCGGGGAGAGCTGCAATTTCCGGAGCCATATGTATTGGCGTGTATTGAGCATCGAGCCGGAGGAGGAAGAAGAGAAGTATAGGCGTCCGCCTATACGCAATTGCCGTGCCGCCGTATTACGCGTGCCCCTTCTGTTCGACGTTAAGTCAACGGGTGTCATTTTCTCTTGGTTTTCTATTTGTCCTTTATACACACTTTCTCGCGAGCGAGCTCTCTCTCTCTTTCGCGCTCTCTTTCGTCGCTCACATCTGTACGCAATACGACAGTCTATGGAGACACGGGTGTAATGGAAGGTTGCCTTAATGACACCTAAGTGCCATGGCGTCGCAGCGCCGACGCAGTGCGTGCCGCGCACGTGAGTGATGGCTTGATTTAGGCGTATCTGCATGCACATTGTGGTATTTATACTTTGCTCGCTGCTTATGTGCCGGCAATGGAGAATTTTTCTTTCTTACCGTAGCCTTCTTGGCGTTTGCGCTTTTAAGGGTTACCGGAGCTGCTGACGGCGGTGACATATAGTGTCCCTGTCCGTATTATGCGCGGGAGCGTATACAGTAACTCTATTGACAGAGCTGTTAGTGACGTTTTGTGGCGTCTTGTAAAACCACAATACCCTTGTAAGAAATTTTCAGTCGCGTCAGTGTTTTCATCAAAGCAAAATAATGGGAGTACTGAACTGGCTATCTAAATGGCGATGCTTTACGCCTGCAGTTAATTTAGGCGTGCAAGTCGCTGCAATGATAGCTTTGCCTCTGGTTAGGTTCTGCACCACCAGGTGTCGCTACAAGCGTTGCCCTCTATCCATCCGTCCATCCATCCATCTACGTATACTTCACCGGTAACCCGTAAAAACATAAACTGTGAGAAGTCTACGAACAAGCTAAAATTGTCTGTTGTCTGTGTAATGTATAAAGCTTTGTGAATGTATGCTGGAAGTAGAGAGACAGCGGTTGCTTGCGGATGCGTGTGTGTGTGTATATATATATATATATATAT
>NC_051179.1:76593728-76611228 GCF_013339695.2 Rhipicephalus sanguineus | reverse complement strand
TATGGGAGCACACATTGATTCACAGTACATCTTGTATTGGCGACATGGTATCGTGTTTTTCGTGTTTTGCATAGTGGGGCTGAGACAAGTGGAAAAAAGTGTTTGACATTGCGGTGTAACGTGTGTTTCTTCAAATACATTAAAGAATACAGAAGTTCAGGGGAAGATCGAGAAGGGAAGAGACGGGTGGTAGAAACATTTATTGCCAGTGTGTGAACGTGGGGGCCAAGCCCCCTACATGGCACGTGGGTGCTCCCTCAATATGAGGGGGCACCCTTACAAAGCGAAGGAAAGTCCCTGAAGCGCAATCCTCTTCATGGCGCAGGAGATGATCCGGCGCTGATCGAAAGCAGAAGTGCTGGTCATGATGGACTCCCAGTAAGACACCGCCACAGCCGGTGATGGGGGATGAGGGAAGGTGGGGCATGTGAGGAGGATGTGTAGGAAATCTCCTGGTTTGCCGCAAAGTTTGCATGAAGAGAATTGGTCTGGGTATCGGGCGTTTAGTAATATGGGGTATGGAGCAGTTTGAGTTTGTAGGCGTCGCCAATGTGCGGCCTGTGCTATGGTTAGGGATGGGGCTGGGGGGGTGTATACTCTTCGTTGGTCCCGATAGTACGAGAGAATATCTCGAAAGGAGAGCAGGCGCTCCTCGGCCGGTGGTGGGGGCTCCATTTCTCCTGCCCGGAATGTGAGACCTCGGGCTAGGGAATGAGCCTCCTCGTTGCCAGGGAGGCCGGCATGTGCTGGCGTCCAGACGAGTGTTATGGAACGCTGGGGCTGCCAGAAGCGTAGTAGGCGAGCAGCGGTGCGGGAAATGAAGCCATTGGCATAGTTCAGGATAGCTGATTTTGAGTCGCTTATGATTGTGGAGGCAGATGTAGAAACAAATGCAAGCGCGATGGCTGCCTCTTCTGCCTCTGTGGAGGAATTGGTGATGATTGAGCACGACGTTAGAAGCTTTGCCTGACTGTCAGCTACCGCCAGGGCCATACGGGATCCTGACGTGTATTCCGCTGCGTCCACGTAGACCACGTCATGGTCCTCGCTATACTGTTTCTCGAGGGCCCGAGCCCTTGCCGTTCTGCGTTTCTGGTCTCGCACAGGGTGCATGTTCTTCGGGATGGGGGGCACGCTCAGGTGGGAGCGGAGGTTAGAGGAAAGAGGACGCCCTCGGGTGAGTGTGTAATTGGGGTTAAGTTTAATTGGGACAACAGAGTGCGCCCAGCCACTGAATTAGACAGACGAGATCTTTGTGCCGTAAAGGTGGCTTCCGCGAGTTCCTCAAATGTGTTATGTACACCTAGTTTGAGGAGTCGGGCATTGGATGTGCTGGGTGGAAGTCGTAGAGCCGTTTTCGTGCAACTTCGTATTAGCGCGTTAACCCGGTCTCTCTCCTTTTGTCGGAGGGGTAGGTAAGGGAGGGCATATGTGGTGCGGCTTATGATGTAAGCCTGGGTGAGGCGTAGCGTGTTTCGCTCGCGTAGGCCAGCCCGACGGTTCGCGATGCGGCGAATCAGTCGAGTGGTCTGCTGAGCGTGTGTTTGGAGAGTCCTTATGACTTCTCCGTGTGCGCCATGCGAGTAGAGAACTAGCCCTAGCACACGAATTTTAGAGACTAGTGGGATGGGATGGTCACCTAGCGTGAGAGAGATGGGGGGAATGACTGAATTACATTGCTTCGGGCGGTAGAGAAAGAGCTCTGATTTGGAAGGGGAACAGGTAAGGCCACGCTCCCGTACATATGTATCAATGGTGGTCAGTGCCAGTTGTAGGTTTTCTTCGATTTCGGCGTCACTGCCGTGGTTTGCCCAGACAGTGATATCGTCGGCGTAGAAGCTAAAATGGATGTTGGGGATCTGAGCCAGCTGTTGCGGCAGATGAAGAAGGGCAATGTTAAAAAGAAGAGGGGAAAGAACTGCTCCCTGGGGTGTACCTCGTGCGCCAAGCGTGATGCCCGGAAGGCTGTGGTCGCCAAAGGTAAGTGTGGCTGTGCGGTGGCTGAGGAAGTCTCGGACGTAGTTGTACGTCTTTGCACCGACTCCCAGAGTTACAAGGTTCTGTAGGATAGCTGAGTGTATAACGTTGTCAAATGCCTTAGTGAGGTCTACACCTAAGATAGCTCTGGTGTCACAGGTTTTAGAGTCGAGAATATGATGTTTTATTTGTAGGAAAACGTCCTGTGTGGAAAGACCCGGACGAAATCCAAACATGCAAGTGGGCATGAGATTCTTGCCTTCTAGGTACTGGAAGGGAAGAGACGAAAAATCCTTGAACTGGGGTTGTTGCTGGAGGCAACGTTTCGGCAAGCGGACTTGTCTTCATCAAGGTAGAAACTGGACGAAGACAAGTTCACTTGTCGAAACGTCGGCTCCACTGAAGGATCTCCCTTTTCTTCAAATACTTTAGTAAAAGTTGGCCGAACTCACAAAGATTTCAGTTCGTTAGCGCACTCTCTTTACTATAGGCTGGGTCTTTTCGAAGCTAATGATACCACCATCGTGACTGCCTAAAAATTTAACACACAAACAATATTGTCGTAAGTCGTTTCTGTGAACACGGGCCCACGTTGTCAGTCTTTTCCTACTAAAAAAAAAAAAAAACGAGAACGCCTTTTGCGCTATACTTCAGGAGCACTCAAGAGACTTTTCTGCATTCAGTGCAGGAAGTCATGACCGAGTTGATCTCTCGTTACCGTCGACAAGTTTGATAACCATCATTATCTTTCACGTCCACTGTTAGCATAAAAACCTCGCCTAGCGATCTTGTAGTGAACTCCATCCTATCTATATGCCTGCAAACTTCCTTATTTGTCCAGGTCATGAACTCTGTGCCGCCCTTGATTGCATTTATCTTCTCTTGACTCCGCCATGCTATACTTATAGGCCACGGACCAGTAATCAGACCCCCCCATTACATGACGTACCTGTTATGTATGCGCGCAACAGTGCCATCGTTTCTTATTCTCCGGCCATCTGTGCGTTACTTTTGGACTAAACCAACTGCTTACGCCAGCTATGTTACGCGCACTGAATCCGCGACTCCAAAATAAAGACAGTTCCACTTCTGCTGTCTACTCGGCAGGTATCGTGTCCAACTCACTCCAACAACAACAGTAACAACAACGACAACAACAATGTAACAACAGTAATCCCCATTCATTTTCTGCTCACGTAATGGTATGTAACTATTACATCTCAGATATGGCGTTTATGTCGCTTTCTAGTTCGTACACCGTCGTCTACCAGCCCATGTTAACGCAAGACCTCATGTTTACATTTCATTGCTAACTATTTGGACTCTTCCAAGAGCTATGCAGAGGTGTGCAGTGTGCAGAACCACACCACACAGCTGAGCCACATACATACGATGAAGACGCGGAGTATAGGATTATAAAATGGGTGCATGTAGCGGCACATCTCGCGTAAAGAAAGAGGCACTGCAACTAAGTATACTCAGTTTCATCACTTAATTACAGTGCCGAGAAATTTGGCACAAAGTCGTGGTGCGGCAGCGGGGTGCACGCCGATCCTCATTTGATTGCGCCATTCGGCAGCCGGCAGGGGCGTAGCCAAGGGGGCGGTTGGGGGGGTTCAAACCCCACCCGAAATTTTTCAATTTTGCTTGCGTATATATACACGCGCACATACAAACGCACGCACGAACATACATAAAGTATGGTTGAACCCCCCCCCCCCCGAAAAAACTTTCTGGCTACGCCCCTGGCAGCCGGCATGCTCTGTGGAGTTGGCGGGGACTCTAATCTAAACTGAGCGTAGCTCTTAGCTCATTGCGAGCGACATATATATATATATATATATATATATATATATATATATATATATATATATATAATATATATATATATATATATATATATATATATATATATATATTGTACATAAAGAATGGTTACATTATTTTTATTTGTTTTCTGAACACAGTATATATACGCTCCTATGCACGCGTGACCGTGGGAACTGCTGTTTTCACTTGTATTGTGACGTGAAACACAGGCAGAAAGCTATTTTTATGCGAGATATCTTCACAACGCTGTAGAGCAACGGCTGAGTAGGTTTAGGCTTATTTCGTTCAGCCAGCGTTCATGTCTCTAGACACAGTTTTGGTCCTCCCACAGACACATTGTATAGCAAGCGACAGAATTTATGGTTTAGTTCTATGGGCTTTAACGTCCCAGAGCGATTCAGGCAATCAGAGACGCCGTAGTGGAAGGCTCCGGTTAATTTCGACCACCTGGGGTTCTTTATAAAGTTGCGTGGCACCACACAGTTCATGGGCCTCTATAGCGTTTCGCCTCGATCAAAATGCGATCGCCACGGCCGGGATCGAACCCACGTCCTGCGGATTCGCATAGTTACACACAGCGTGTGAAGCATGTCTAAGGTAACCAAGATGACTGGCTTCCCTAATCTGACGGTCTTGTGTGTCGCACTTCGCTGTAACTTCGCGCATACACTATAATAAAAAAAAAAACAAAATTATTGTAGTGTTCATACAAAACACTTGGCTCGTGAAGCAGCTGCGCTTGTGTGCTGAAGAAATATGGTGCCGTCGAACGCCATTGTTATAGAGATGAGCAAAACTAAATAGAGAAATAAAGAGAGTGAACAGATCGTGTAGATTTCGCGTGTTGGTGGCGCGGTGACAAGCTTATAACCGGCGCCACTGTCGCAAATGCCGAAAACTAAAAAAAAGAAGTGCATTAAAAGAAGCGACAAAATGCTGATTTACAGGCATATGTGTTACATATTATTAAGCAAGTAGGCACAATTTACGCGCGCGTTTTTTCTCTCTCGCGTCGAGCTTGAATAAAAACAGAGCAAAGAGCAACGATTTATGTAATGTCCTGTAATGACAGTAAATCAGACGCTTTGGCGCATGGTCATGGTATACTAGCAGGGTATATATATATGTATCAGCGCATGCATGTAGCTTCGAGCAAGATTGCTAGAGCGAATAGTGGCGCTGCGATCGTTGCAGATACGATGGGAATGTCAAGCTGTACACGACTTTCTCAAGTCTCGTTGCCATGGCGCTTCATACGTATATACTATTTTTGTCTTTGTTTATTGAATACCCTAAGGGCGCCTTATCAGGGTCATTGCATGAGGAGGTGAGCAATATATGGTGGACAGTAGGCAGTTTAGGATGATTTACCTGAGCGATGTGTTTATGTTCACGCCTCGAAACGAGAAACATCAATGATAAGAAAGATTGGTATACAGGTTGATAATTCGTTCAAATATTTGGATGTATACAACTGTACGGGAAAACAAACGAAAAAAAACTCTCGTATGATATCGTACGCGCACATTGCGGGTACGCATCATATCGATGTCGTTCTCGTTGTTTATTTGATAATTCTCGGGAAATCGATAGTTTTCTAAACTTACGGAGACAGCCAGAGTATACCGTATCTATATTATAGACTAATCAGTAAAACTTCTGCAGCGCTTGTGTCGCGTCTTTCTTCGTGGGCGTGTGTGTTCGCGCTGCGATTTTAACCTAAGAGACTAGCTAAAATAGCTGCCAGATTAAGGCAACCCATTGTTGAAAGTGTTCAATTTGCGGCAAGTCTTTCGAAGCCAGAAGGAAGAACTTTATACGAAAATTGGTGACGTAACCATGTGGTTATCACGCGGGTTGATTAAGCTCGCCATATAAACATGCTTCGCTCGCTTATAGAACTCTACCGTTTCGTCTACGTCGTGATCTTTGTAGGAAGCTCGCAATGCTAATGTACTAATGGAAACGAGATCTATGAATGAGGAAAAAAAAAAAAAAGGTGAGCGACAGGAAAGGTGAAGCACTACAACTGCGCTCTTTCTCACTATTCTTGGCTGTAAGAAACGAGCAGCCGATTTAAGCGTGAGCGATATGCCGTGCTATAGTCTAAGTGCTTGAACGTCTCTGCGCACTTAAAAGCCCAAGAACGCCGAATATATGCGCTATCCCTTTCATCGCGAATTATGAGAGACTGCATGCAGCTAAATGTGTAAAGGGTAGACAACGAAAATGGTGCTGAGACGACATTGTAAGCAAGCCGAATATATATTGCGACGATTTCTTCTGCCTTTTCTAAATGGAGTCACCTTAAGTGCCCAATAATCAAACGTCAATCTACTGTGCCACCAAGCAAATATCGTCTTTTTTTTTTCTCTCGTAACATAAAATTGGACAGCAAGCTCAAAGTACTCACACGATTCTGTTTTCTTCGCCTTGTGTGACGAGGGTTGAGGTGAGAGTGATAATATGGCCTTGGAGTGACAACAAGATGACCTTATAACGTAACTATATATGACGACAAAAAATATTTAAAAAAAGAACGGGAAAAGGCGCAGCAAATGGAGTTTCGTAGCGTTCAATAATGCCATATCGTCTTTAAAGGAAAATATCGGTAATAACCGAAAGGGCAAAAAGCTATCTGGCTTTTAACGCATGCGTAAGTTATCGCACGTCGCGTCATTCATTATTCAACAGAGCGCCGCGTTTACCGTCTCCTCGGGGTGGGCGTCCCGCCTTCACGGTCCCACCTGAGCGCTTTAATGTCTTCCGCATTGGTTGTCATCAATATCGGTGTGCATCTGTATTAAGGCGGAATCCTTGAGCTAATATATGTTGGCGCTCCCGACCGCGAGACATGCGCGAGACTCTGCGAGACTTTGCGAGATCTCGCGAGACATGCAAGGTTTCGCAAGCGTAGTTTCATAATAGTACACGGAAGGAAATCTGGCGCTAGTGTCTATGGGAGCTGCGACGCATGGAGCTTCAGCCGGCATGGAAATGGTAGGTAGTACATGGATTTGTCTAAGCTTCGTTTTTTTCGGCTCATTGTAGCTTTTTGACTATTAAAACTGGTAATTATTAAAAAATTTCAGCAGTCCCACTTCACGACCTCGACTCTTTATAGCAGGGGTCTCAAGTTCACATCAGCTAGCGAGCCACAGTCAGAAAATTGCGTCCCGGACGGGCTGGGACCGTGAAGCAGGCTAAAGCGGAAGTGGGGAAAAGGGGGGGGGGGTCACCAAGATGTCGCCTAACGCTGCCATTTCAAACAACGCATTTGCCAAATCTCATATATGGATCGTTCTCCTGTTTGTTCGTGGTTTTCTTGTTTCTTTTATGCATTGTCAGTTGTTTTAATTCCTTAAAACTTTAGAAAACACAAACTCGACCAAACTTCAAATCTTTATTTATAATGCTGCATATGCGGTAGACATACTGGAATCCTTGGGGTGGTGGTGAGCGTTTAAGTTATCCGTAACAGCTGGGCCAGGAAGTCCGACATCCAACGCAGGATTCATTCCAGCACCACCTCGTATACTGGATGCAACGTTATTAACATGCTGAAATGCACGAATTGGGGAGCGTTCATTATTATTGCAGACAGCGCGAACAGACGAAGACGGCGGAAGAGAATCAGGACGACTGAAAAGCTTTTTTTTTCTTCATTTAAAGTTGACACATAAGGAGAGGCGAGCAGGCTTGTCAAATGACACCTTTCTTAGCACGGTGACAAGAGAGAGAGAGAAGGAATGTAGGAAAGGCAGGGAGGTTAACTAGACAATGCGTCCAGTTTGCTACCCTACACATGGGGAGGGGGAATAGGGGAGTAAAAGAGAGAGAGAGAAGGATAGACACATGTCACATCACACACACAGTGCCGAGTTTCACAGGCGGTCGCTCAATAGGGTTCTTTTCAAGTACCGCAGTAGGGCTCGTGTGGCTTTCTGGGCTGATATGCTGCGCGACCAGGCTCCTAAGATCTTTGCTTCATTAAAGGGACGGTCATCCAGTCTATCCAAGGCACACTGGAGAGTCCGGCGATCTTCATCAAATTGGGCACAGTGGCACAAGAGATGTTCAGTAGTCTCTATACAATTGCAGCTTTCGCACATGAATGAATCGGCCATGCCAATGCGATGGCTGAACGAGTTAGTAAACGCTACACCGATCCACAACCGGCACAGCATTGTAGCGTCACGTCGAGAAATCTTGGATGGCAGTTGTAGCTGGAGTAATGATTCAAGGTTCTTAGGGCGAGGATTGGAGTTAAGCGGAGAATTCCAGTGCGCAAGCGTGGTATTATGCGCGATGCGACGAAGTTCTCTAGCTGCATCTACTCTTGACAAGGGTATGAACAGTGTGGGCGCTCCATCGTGGGCACATCGGGCAGCGTCGTCAGCGAGGTGGTTACCACTGATGCCACAGTGACCCGGCAGCCATTGTAAAACAATGTCGTGTCCTTGATTAGCGGCGCGATGACAAATTGCATTGATATCAGACACCAACTGGTGGTAGTTTCCACGTCGTAGACTTCGCACGCATTGAAGGGCTGCCTTGGAGTCGCAGAATATGGCCCATCTACTAGGGGATTCTTGCATAACAAACTCCATAGCGGCTCGAAGAGCGGCGAGCTCGGAGCCCGTAGATGTCGTGACGTGGGATGTCTTGAACTTGACGGTGATTGATCTAGATGGTATCACAAAGGCACCTGTCGAACAGCACGGTGACAAAGTTAACATTTCTGTATTGGACGTTATCTGGCATTGAGCATGAACTTACCAGTTGTCAGTGAGCGGCTCGTGCCATCTTATTTTGCCACATCTGTCTGCTTGTGCTTTCCGTACGATGAATGAATACAAGCGTCCAGCTCATTTGAAGACGGAACAGTTCACATATGGGCAACCCTGGGACTCGAACCCGCAACTTCGTGATGTATTCAATGCACATCTGTCCCCAATGCACCACGCGGGATGTATATTAGAAGGAACCCGTTTTCCTGCAATGTTCGCTTTGTGTTCTCCGAAGAGCACACCGTGGAGTGCAGAGAACAGCGGCATTGAGGTCCGGTATAGGGGACCCGGGCCTGCGGCTGGCCGCTTTTGCCGGCGAGCCACACTGCCGCCACGCGGGCGGAGGATAGCCTTATCCGCTATAGATTCCGTCGAACGATAAGCGAGACAAGGGCAATTTACAGCCGCCGTCGCCGCCGTTGCGCTCGGCGGGCGCTGAACAGGAGCGGCGAAGCAGCACGACGACGACCACGACGACTAGTCGGCTTCCCTTTCCGATCGATTCCCTGAAAACCGGCTGCTCCGCTCTCCACTGTCGCGTTCGCGGTCGCGGCTGAGCTCTATCTACTCCATGTATACTGTGCGCTGTTGTTGCTTGCTTGTTCGGCTTCGCGAACAAGCGCTTCGAGACCCCGTACCACAAGTTAATAATGATAATAACCATAATAATGATAATATTAATTGTTAAGGTTTTACGTCCCAAAACCCCAACAATTATTTGTTGGGGTTTTGGGACGTAAATGAGAGACGCCGTATAGTGGAGGGCTCCGGATATTTTGACGATCTGGTGTTTTTTTTTTTTTTTTTTAACGTGCGCCTAAATCTATAGACACACAAGCCCCTAGCATATCGCCTCCAACGAAAATGCGGCCGTCGCCGCCACCGGTATTCGGTCGCGCGACCTTCGAGTCAGCAGTCGAGAGCCATAACCACTAGACCATGCACTGCGGCGGGTTACCACGCACGACAACAAAGAAATTTTGGGATGGGAGCTGATCAATGCCTTGTTTTCTTTGTTATATGCAACGAAACCGACAGACAATAAAGCCAAGGAAAGTACAGAGCCATTACTTGTAACCTTTAACTGTAACTGTGTAGTTATGATATAAATGTAACGAAAATAAAGTGGACGAAAAGACAACTTGCCGCTGGTATATGGACCGAACCTACAACCTTCGGATAACGCGTCCGATGGTCTGTTGGCTTCATTAGGTGATATTTAGGTGATCATTAGGTCTGTTGGTTTCATCGGTGACTGACTGTGTGTGTGCGGTGTTATGTGCCGTCTTTCTCCATCTTTCTACCCCATCCTGTTCCCATGCGTAGGGTAGCAAACCGGTTGTCCTAAACTGGCTAACCTCCCCGCCTTTCCTTCTCTACTACTTCTTCTCTTGGCACGCCAGGTACTGATTTGTCCCTTGGTGGCAACGCCTTCGTATGTACAGTACGGTCCACTGGTAAGGGGAACACTCCAATGAGCACATTTTAGCTTGCTGGCCCTCTAACAGGAAGTTGATAGGGAAGCATTGTTCATACACTACACGAGTCTGTAAGAAGAGGCTGAACTGTCAACCACCAGCAGTTTTATGCAAATCTAAGCCACTGTGTTTCTGCAAGAGAGCGAAATCCAAACATGTCCTGCACGCACGTGTTCCCTTTAACAGTAGACCCGTCTGTACACCGAAAGCGAGCCACTCGTGAAGGGCAGGTGCACAGAGACAGCAGCACCTATAGTTGCACGTCAGCTTATTTTGTAACAATGGAATTTAGCGGTCATTCACAAACCAACGTCTCTTTACCCCTGGATTACCATCCAAAGCTCTGCCTTCCGCTTGGCTTAAAAGTTACCACTAGGGGAGGCAATTTCTAATTTGTCCTCCACGGCTTGCAGTAGCACTTATACGAATGTTTATATTCGTACGTAATCGGAACGGCGAGAGGACCGTATATAGTGTGAAGTCTGTTGGTGTAAGGAGATGATCGCGCACCTTCTTTGCATTTGTCGTCAATTCAGTTGGATGCACAAAAAACACTCCTCAACGTCAAGTAATGTGGATTGCCAACTGTCCCCTTACGCAAATTAGGGGCCGAATTCACAAGCTTTTACTTCACTCAACGCTCGTTAATGAAACGCGCATAGCACCAAGATTTCAAAAAAAAAAAAATGTTTCGATTACGAGCTATTCTAGCGTAAGACGTTTTTGCGAACACAAGCCTATGGTAGTCTTGTACCTTGGTCCCAGGCCCGTAGCCAGGAATTTTTTTCGGGGGGGGGGGGGGGGGTCACTTGCTGAAAAATCTGGACTATTTGAGAAAACCACCTATATTTATTATTTATTTTTGCTAAAACCCCTTCAACACCAAAATTACCCCCCCCCCCCCCCCCCCCCCACGGCTACAGGCTGGCCTGGTCCCAGTCGTCCGCCACGGTGGTACAGCGGTTACGGTGCTCGGCTGCTGACCCGAAAGTTGCGGGTTCGATCCAGGCCGCGCCGGTCGCATTTCGATGGCGGCGAAATGCGAGAGGCCCTTGTACTCTGCGATGTCAGTGCAACGTTAAAGAACACCAGATGGTCGAAATTCCCGGAGCCCTCCTCTACGACGTACCTGATAATCATAGCATGGTATCGGCACGTGAAAACCTGAGAAGTTTCTTTACCCTGGGTTCAACCGTTGTTGGCCTCGAACTGCTGTGAAAGCACCGTAGTTTCTCTCTCTCTCTCTATTAAAGAGCTTCAGAACCATTTTGAAAAACTGCGTAGTGTACGAACTTAATTTCTCTTCCGTTATGTTCATCTCCTCCCACTGCCCACTGCAATACTATATATATATATATATATATATATATATATATATATATATAGTTTCGTTCCGCAAAATGTTTCGTTCGATAAGCGAACAAGACGCGACTATAGCCTGTCCAGTCGTTTGTCCCCGTTTTACATTTTCCGTCGTCTCCTGTTTAAGCACGCATGCAGAAACACGACTTCTCGCCGATTTAACAGCAAGCTTACATTTTACGCCGTCTACGTGCTCGCCTTCGAAGTCCTTCACGGATCGCCGGCGTGCGATACCTTCAGACGCAAACAGCGCTATATATATACGTATACCCCTTAGGCTCTACAGCACAGTATAAGCACCAGATAAGTGAGAAAGAAACGACGCAACAACTATACTGTCTCATACTCAACCCGCGCCTACTGTCTTCGTGCAGATAGGAGGACAAAACGGCCCTACACACTTCCCGCACGTGTCGCATACAGTGCAAACCAAGTGCGTCCTTCGTGCTTTTCAATCTGTGCGTGTGTATGTATGCATGCACGCAGATGTACATCGCGCGAAGTTCGTTAGAGTGAGTGCAGACAAAAAGGGCGATACGCAATAGGCGGAAGATTGCCGTCGCGTTCGCCTCGTCCGGGAGATTAGCGCATGCAGAAAGCCTTCTTCTTCATCAACTTCTTCTTCCAGGTATACGACTTGGCTCGGAAAGGAGAGAGCCAGCTAACAAACACCTTTACGCGTGCGCCGCGCCGGTGGCTACCTGTGCAGTATAGAAAGAAATCGCACCGACCGCGCTGCGTAGATGCTTCCGCGTCCGCTGTACGTAGGAAGCGCGCTTCCTCGGGTGTCGCTGCGAGCGAACAAGCAAGCGCACCCGACGCGTCTATCGTAAGCGGCTTTGCTGCGGAAAGCTGTTCCTCCCGCGAGAGTGTACGCGAGCGAAAAAAAAAAAAAGGAAAGCTGTATAAACCCGCTCGAACAGCTCGCTGCGCATTCGGGTGTGTGATTTGAGACTCTTATACTTCTTTGTTTCTCCCTTCTTTTTTACGGTTTTCCTTCTTCCGAAGGGCCGGCTCTTGTTTTCGGTAGTTTGCTGAGTCGCGCGTGCGGAGGATCGATGTATGACACATGCATGGACTCACCCGTTGAGATTTCGTCTCTCTCTCTCTCTCTTAACTTGCGTAACCCTGGTTGGAGGCGCATATATATGGGTGGGCGAGTTGATTTGTTTGTATGGCAAACGACATGGCAGTTCTTCATAGTTCAACTATATGTCTGAGCATTTCTCGTAGTATGTATACCAACACGTCAGCTTTGAAGCCTTATATGATGGTGTATATAACGCCTACTAATAACGTAATTCGCGTATGATGTCATCTCGTGGTAGAAATTTAGCGGACCATTCTTAGTCTTATTGCAATTGACCTTGCATGTCAACGGCCCCGGCGTACTAAACTTCTTTTTTTTTTCCTTAAATATATTCGTCACGCTTAAACTGGTACAGGGCGACAAAGAGGAGGGGGAGACAGCCCAAAAGATGTTACAGAGCGCCGTACCAGTTTAAGAATTAAGAGCCAGCTTGCCCGATACTCAACACTTGGTAGAGACCCGCCGCGGTGGTCTAGTGGTTAGGGGGCTTGATTGCTGACCTTAAGGTCGCGGGATCGAATCCCGGCCGCGGCGGACTCACTACGCTGTATACTATAGGCGAAGTACTAGAGGCTCGTGTGCTTGGATTGAGGCGCACGGCGAATAAATCACCATCGGTTTGCAGATATGTTTCAAGAAGTGGTTTCATATAGATGACTTTACCGTAGAAAGGCACGTTAGCGTCTCTGGTTTTAGATAAGAAACTTCAACACCTTGATGAGTTTCCTAGAGGATTCTGACATCGCTGCTAAGCCAAACACAATGTTTTAGGCAGTAACGACGAACCTTTAACTCATAATATGCATAGTTAGGACCTGTGGCAAGTAGTGGGATTTGTGGCGCATGCCCGTTTTTGATGGACCGTGACGACGACATGACACGCCGACAAGCCGAGACCCCAAGGTGCTTCGCCCCTAAAAGGCAGAAGGCAGGGAGAAGAAGCGAGAAAGAAAGATAAGGGAATGACACCAGAGTAAGTCTCCGGTTTGCTTGTGTTTGGGAAAGGCGTACAAAAGTATGAAAGGGAAAAAGGGGAGCCTATGATGACAGTGGGCGACAAAACAAACCAAACAAAGTCGTGACTGCAGCACCGTCCAAGTACTACGCACCAGTACTGCCTGTGAACAGTTACAGTTTGTCATTCAGCCCGATGTCTCGAAGAAACCGCAACAACGTCCTCAGAGCCGGTCGCCTTGAAGACGGGGTAGGCCTGTGCCCTGAGATTTTGTTCTGTATGAAATAGCGGTTATCCGGCTGGCCTAGTGCGGATAAGAGGGCTGCTCTTTCGGAGTTTAAGCGAGTGCACACGCAGATAAGGTGCGAGATTGTTTCGCTGCACCCGCGGACTTCACATAACGGGCTATCAGCCATTCCAGTAATAAATGAATAGGCATTTCTGAAGGCCAGTCCAAGCCACAGACGAGCCAGCCGGGTATACCGTCACGTCGTGATAGGTTGGATGGGATACGTAGTTAGGCATCCCCGCTTCTCGCCTTCGCATGTGCAGCTTATCATTCGCGTTGTTATCTTCGCTGTTGTCGTCATCGGCGCTGCACCAATGACTATATGACAATGAGACGATTTTATTTTCGATTCATGGATGCCGCCACCTCGGGCTCTCACACGAACCATTTCTCAGCGTTTTGTGTCGAGACGTCAAATTAAAACAAGGTCATCAAATGCCAAATGCGATCAGTACCGCCGTTTTTGTGCGTTTTAATATACTGTATTGTACACCGTTCATGTAGTTGTACTGATAGAAAAAGGCAACGTTAACATCTCAACACAGCGGCACTCTAACACATCCGTAATATAAGCTATAGAGTGCATGTAAGCAGCTCTGTGCATTCCTCTATCTCTGCTTATTATGTTTTTGTTTTGTTGTTTTAATGTTAAACCCTGCGCACTTCTCGGCGACATTTCTGCCTCGCGCGCGTGGACCGGCCGTCAGAGCCGCCGTTGCTAAACCGATCAAATAACGGTCCGGCGCCCTGATCCTCGGCACCTGACGTCAGCACCCGGGGGCAGCGCGCGCCGGGTGCAAGCGTCAGCGTTCACGCTCCCACCCACTGTCTGTCGCCTATTATCGGGATCCAAAGCCATTCTATCGAGCCGCACCGACTTGAACTTCCCAATCTCCACCATATTTTTTCTTCTTTTTTTATTCTACGTGCCTCAATACATAGGCGACGGTATACATACCTGGAAGCAGCGTCGTTCTGGGCCGCCATCACGTCGCTTACTGAAATGCCACATGCACGCGTTCGGACACGGGCAAGCCTTTTCGCGTGATTGAACACCAATCCTCGTAGTTGGGACTCGCCAAAGGTGACGGTTCACGGGAATTGCCAGCCGCACGCCTCGATCGAACGAAATGACGTAAAGAACGCATCGTGACTTTCGAGCTTCGCGGTCCTGCATAATATCGTCTGAACATGAACCTTTCCTTCAATGCCAGTTGTAGCGTACTTGACGCTACTAGCGCTGGGTCGAGAGCGAACCATATAGGTCAATCCTCTTTCCACTGTACAGGTCGTTCCGTATCAAAGCGACGCAAAAATAAGGGCCGAAGGTCAGCGAAAGATCGCATTCCAGGGAGGGGTATTAGAAAGCCCAGGCAAAGGACACACCGCACCGGATCTTTCGTAAACATTGCGCGCTGGTTTGGTTATGCGTGTATAGTGTCGCGATTTAAGGCATGCCCACATAGATGCCATTATTTGCACGAGTATTAGCTATAGGCCGCGCAGAAATCTATTGGCATGCGAGACAGCTTAGTCTGCGTTACAGGGTCACCATTAAATTGGAAAGAAATTGAATCCTGTATGTGCAGGTCATTGTTTGTATAGTCCTGTTGGACGAAAGACGAAAGACATGTTTGGGCCGTGAACTCTGGCAGGTTCGTCTATACTACGACCTGTCGAATGATGAGCTGCCCGTTGTGTGTGCGTGTAAATCGTAACTGCTATAAAGTACATACCTTAGTAGCATCCTTCGTGATTGACACTTTCCTTGGGATACGATGGTATTATATACGATGTATACGATGGTATTATGCAATGTCTGTGCACGCTAAAGAAGAAAACATGGCTGAAATTTTCGGGGCCCTCCACTACAGCGTGCTTCGTTATCATATGGTAGTTTTGACACGCAAAACCGTTATTATTATTGGATATGATGGCTATATTGCCCCAGATCCTTGAGCTTGCAAGGCGTGAACAGGTTTGACAACTAAGCAGTGGTTCTTTTTCTTAAATATGTTTTTTGTGCGTTTTTAAATCAGGTATTCATAAAACGGCTACATGTACGTCTGTGTATATATATATATATATATATATATATATATATATATATATATATATATATATATATATATATATATATATATATATATAACTCGAGTGAGATATCACGTGAGCTTGCGAATATCTCTCCGCGATCTGGCATTCTTATAGACGAAACACTCTGTCATTTTAGACACCCTGAAGCTGACACGTATACCCGGAATTATCTCAGCCGATGTCGTGCGCTGATCACAGCACCGCGAGCTTCGTGTATTCGCAGACGTATATATATAGAAACCGTGACAACGAACGCGAGCGAGCGCATCCGATCCGGTATTATAATAAAGCGCGGCGGATCGCGATCCCTCTCGCTCCACAAGCCCTGTCCCGGAGACCGACCCTAGGCGCGTTGACGCGGCAAGTTCCGCGGGCCGTTTAAAAAAAAAACAAAAACAAAAAAAGACAGGGTTTGTAAGTCCACATGGGGGGCTGTATATATCCTCCCGCTTCTTACAAAGCTGTCGGCGAGCCCGGATCGGTGCCATAATCCGGGCCAAATCCCATTAAGGCGTCATTTGCGCGTTCCGCCGTGAACCGATAACAACCTGTGTGCGCGCCTCGACCGAGAGGAGAAAGCAGGCGCGAGTCTACAAGCGGAAACTGACGCCTTCCGAGTTCGCGCGTGGCCGCAGCTTAGCTTCCGCGGGTCTTTTGTTTCTTTTGTTTGTTTTGTTCCGTGTATAGGTCAGACTTCATCGATCGACGTATACATGCAGAGAGAGCGAACGTGTCTGCGACGGGTCAAGAAACCAAAACGGCAAAAGCCGTATACATCATATATGCTGTGAAACCATATAAGCTGTGAGAGGCGTCGGACTGCGAAGCTGTATGGTCGCTAGTGTATGTGATCAAATAGTGAGGTTACGCGAGTCATCATCATCATCATCATTCAGACCATCGTCATCATTTCGTGTTATTTATTTGTTTTATTCAATCCCCCCTCTGGTCACGAGATCTGCTTGATGCCTACAACCGCTACTACTACTACTACTACTACTACGGCCACGACGACGACGACCACCACCACCACGGCACAGGGTAGACTAAAACAGCAACGTTGTAAAAAGTCACAGTTTCGCCACAGAGACGAGGCAATGTATGGGACAGCAACAAATTGGAATGTTATACGAATCAACGTGCGGCCGGCGGTGTACAGCGAGCGACTTACGAGCACGGTGAAAGAACCGTGCCTGCGCGCCGTCTCTTCGTTGTAGGTATACATATATCTACATCACTCCGTAAGACGTCGCGGACAGCGGACATCTATTTTTCATTTGTATGTAAAAGAACGACGACGAAAAGTGCACAGGAGACGCATGTTGTGATCGCCAGCGGTCGTTCAACTCATGAGTTGAACGACCGCTGGCGATCACAACATGCGTCTCCTGTACGAGGAGCACGGCTGTACGAGGAGCACTGTACGAGGAGCACGTCGTTAGGCCTTTACGAGGAGCACGGCTGCAGCCGTGCTCCTCGTAAAGGCCTAACGACGTCGTCGGCAAGAAGCCGGCATCGGCGGGGCGACTCACTGCTTCGCCGGCGTGCTTCTATGTTTGTGTGTGCATAAGTGCCGCTTCTATGTTTGTGTGTGCATAAGTGCATTTTACGGACTTGTGCACCAGCATTACT
>NC_051179.1:76581228-76588728 GCF_013339695.2 Rhipicephalus sanguineus | reverse complement strand
AGCACGTGCACAAACATACAACCACACACAACCGAAATGTAACCATTGCAATCGAAGCACCGCACACAGCTAGCGCCCGCGCTACACAGCCGAAAACCAACCATCGGCTATATATGGGCACAGTATCTTGACCTCCCATGTAGTCCCGGTGGCAGACTTCTGTTCGGCGTAATAAAACAATAAACTTTCGCAGCGTACGTGTAAACTTACGTGGGCTCAATGGTAGCATCGCAACACACCGATCTTTTAATATGAACCCGCAGTATGTTTAACCCCATTTCAGTCAGTGAATTCGCATTATCAGCTGGTACTCTATCGTGTCGGCCGAACCAGCGTTAGCAATGCTGCACAAGTCCGTAAAATGCACTTATGCACACACAAACATACAAGCGGCACTTATGCAGGAACACCGGCGAAGCATTGCAGCGCCCCGCCGATGCCGGCTTCTTGCCGACAACGTCGCTAGGCCTTTACGAGGAGCACGGCTATGCGTTAAACGACCGCTGGCGATCACAACGTGCGTCTCCTGTGCAATTTTCGTCGTCGTTATTTTACATACAAATGAAAAATAGATGTCCGCTGTCGGCGGCGTCTTACGGAGTGATGTAGATATGTATACCTACAACGACGAGACGGCGCGCAGACACGGTTCTTTCACCGTGATCGTAAGTCACTCGCTGTACACCGCCGGCCACACGTTGATTCGTATCGGCACTCGCCTTCACGCTAGACGTTTGACAACAGTTGTCGCATGGAGAGACAGACACAGATTGAACTGTGCTTTATTCCACAAGACATTATTCTCTGTGAAACAAATTCTACGCAACGCTTCTTTCACCTGCACCGGCAACGAACTCGCACCGGCCGCCGGCCGGCTTGGTGCCGACGACGTAGCGAAGCCTACTTCGTATCGCTTCATATATATAGTTGTAGCCGGTTACTCTGCGGGAATACAACCGCTGGCGAACAGCTTACTTTTGTTAGCGCTGGCAGTGTTCCTCGTAGTTCCCAATTCGGCACATTGAAGCGAGTTATCCGCGGTGTCCGGGCTCGAAGGCTTACACTTGTTTGGGTCCGGCAGCTCGATAGGGAAGAAACGTGGGTGAGCGCGCTCGCTCGCTGTGTGCGCCGGCGCGAGTTGAACTTGACTCTCATAACTGCTTCTATTTGTTGTAACAGTGCTTCGCTTTCACTCTGGCGTGTAACCGATATAACTCGTGATCGTGCTAGCCGACAGGGCCGAGAAGTGCAGCGCGGAAGCAGGCGATCCGCGATCGGCGCGCAGTTACACCCCCCGTTGGTCCCCTTCTTGCCGGGCGTTTGCGCACGACACGCACTGTCTCGCATTTACACCCTGTTGGACGAACCGTTCATCCTTTGGTTTAACGACTGCCGTTAGTCCAATTTTGCCCAGTTTCGGCTTAGAGTGTACAACACGCAGACTGACTGTTGCTGAGCGGAAAGTTGGACTTGTCATCGTCTTGGCGGGAAAGGCGCTCGAACAAAAACGACACAAGGGCCATCTCGCAAATGCAGGCTTATGGAAGAAAAAAAGAAGTAATACAACATTTAGCGTTCATAATGCACGATGGTTCTTGGCTAAGACAAACACACGGAATGACAGTTTTTCTCGTTTTTCATCCGCTAAAGATATTCCGTGTTTTTACCAGTGGGGGAACCGGGTACACCATGTGCATTACGAACACTTTAAATTTTCTGTCTTTTTTGTTCAATAAATGTGCAGTTTGGAGTTAACACTGCGGTGTAGTTTTTACCACGAATGCATATCAACTACAAGCCAAATGTGCGATTTGCTGTTGTCATCAGTGGTAATCAGGAGACTTATCAACTTGGCATCGTTGAATATTTGAACGATGTAACGGTACGTAAGAACACAACAAGAAGACGAAACGCGGTCTGTATAGTACTGTCAAGTACCGAATTTTCGTTATCGCTGTGTAAATTTTGTTATATTGTTATCCATGCGTTTACGCGTTGACAAGTGTTAGCCACATGCTCAGTTGGGCTAACACTTGTTAAAGAGCGTTAAAGAGCGTTAAAGAGCTCGTATCGCAGAAATTCCGCCGTCGGTGTCCGGGTCGGTGTCGGCGCCGTTGGTTGTGAGCGAAAAATCATCATCTTGTCCGCGACCGAAAAATCGAAAAAGCTGCAAATAAAATAAATAATAAAAATGTTGGGTCCGAGTGAGAATCGAACCCAGGCCGTTTGCGTGGCAAGCGTACAAGCGCCACAAGGAAGCCCTAAAAGGGTATTAAAGCTATAAATTTCATGAAGAGTGGATACCAGTCCGGTTGAAACTCTAATTGTTGATGAAAGTCTTTCAGTTGAAGAGCCATTTGAATGAAATGCAACCGTGATGATACCATGGGTTCTGCTCAGGAGCTGCACTGAAAGTAACTTTCATGCTTCCCAAAAATACGCGTCCATGGTGTACGGGTGTCACAGTACGAGATGCAATATCGCAGTAATATTTCGTGGTACAAGCGTACATTGCCATCGGGCGTCACACCACGTCATAACGGCTTGGTGGTTTAAAGACAGCCACCCATTACAGAAGGCACACACATTACTGCGCGTATTCGCTTGAGACCACGTAGTGGGTGCATCGGAACTTCGAAAAAGTTTCTCGCGCATAATTGCTCCTGGTTTAAAGCATGCTACCCATTGCACACACCTTAGTGCGCGCATTCTGTTAAACACTCATAGTGTTCGAAGTGCGCACCAAGGGCAGGATATCGCTATCGCGTTCAACTCTTAAAGGCGAAGCTTAAGCGTCCCCCAATTTTTGTCTTTGTCAAGTGACCCGCTTCTTTAACGAAGCGAAATTCGTGGCAGGCCGATGTATTATTAATATAGTCAGTTGGAAAGAGGCGTGCATTGGTGATTACAGTTGGGGGAGGGGGGGAAGGGGGGCCGTTTTTTATGCGAAGTTTCGCGCAGCGTCCAGTCGTAATAAAGCGAGCACGTGAATTGATGCAGAATAAGCCGGAGCCCATGCAAGGCGCACATTTTGAGGCACGCCGTAGTGGAGGGCTCCGGAAATTTCGAGCACCTGGTGTTCTTTAACGTGCACTGACATCGCACAGTACAAGACGGGCCTCAAGCGTTTCGCCTCCATCGAAATTCGACCGCCGCGGCCGGGATCGAACCCGCGGGCGAAAGGCTCTGCGATTTTCAACATCCCAGACGGAGATTCGATTCAGTTTCTTCACGATCGGTGTGGGGCACGCGTAATCGGTTCTGCTCTACTTCTATCCCGCTTTAAACCGACCCGAATCTTTCTTCTTCCAGCTTTTTTATCTTCGAACACGGCGCAGAAATGGAAGACATGCCCGTTGTAGTTCCCGCCGCTCATCTTCCAACTTCAGAACGCACACCGCCGCTATATGAGCCACGAACACGAACAACACCACGATCTCGGTATTTTCCTCCCCCGATATCGATTACACAGTGAGCGACAGAAGACGCGCTCGCGCTTTTCGGTTTCAAGGCGACGTGCTCAATGATTACCGCCGTACTTTCGTCATTGACATGCCAGTTTTAGCACGTGATAGTAATAATAATTGTTGGGGGTTTAACGTCCCGAACCCGCGATATGATTATGAGAGACGCCGTAGTGGATAGCTCCGGAAATTTCGACCACCTTGGGTTCTTTATAACGGGCACCTAAACGTAAACAAACCAGCCTCTAGCGTTCTGCTTCCATCTAAAAGGCGGGATTCTATTCCGCGACCTTCTGGTCAGCAGCCGAGTACTATAACCACTAGGCCACCTGTGACTCTGAATGCCATCTATGAATGCAAAAGTTCATACTTGGTACTTATTACTATACGTACACACGTATAAAAACCGGGATAGAGAGAAGGACGGGAAGCCAGAGGTGGGTGAGGGTAACTAGGCCATCCAATTTGCGGCTCTGTATACACGTGGGAAGGAGGTGAGGGAGTGATTGCCGAAGGCCGTGTTTATGCGGACCAATTTTCTTTTCCCATTTCTTATTTACCCTCATATTTTCTAGCATTTCCCCATTTTAGCCGAGTGCGGAGTAGCCATCCGGATGGCTACTCCGGTTAGCCAGTCCCCCTTTGACTTATCACCGATGACAATGTCTTCTTAGTTTTTCTTCCACCTACTTTCAGCAACGGATAGCGATGTCCAGTAATAATTACCTCTAGCCTAATTCAACTACCTGTATTTTCCCGCACACCACCAGCACAGGTTTGTGTTGGCTATACGATGTTTAAGTGACGTCTAATGTCGACTGCTGTCGGCTATCCGCTTTTATAGCGGCGACACCGTCATCATTCAATCTTTCCCCAACGATTAAGTCGGCACACTTTCTTCAACCTTTATTTTTCTTTCTCTACCTCTCCCTCTCTCCATTTACGCTTCTCCTTTGCCTCTTCCATTGGCGCCACCTCGCGGCTGGTCAAGGCGTGCTGGAAAAAGAAAAGAAAAGAAGAAAAGGCGACCGAACCACTGGACCGCAAGCCAAGCGTTACGAGTGCGCTTTGCTTGCGAACACCACTCGGTGGCTGTGGGCCTATTTAGCGACGTTCCTCCTTCTGACCCAGCGCGATTCGCAAGGGGTCACAGCGCGCCACATACAGAACAGAACGCGGCGCTGCGAATTTCATTTCCAAACTGTCGCTGGCGTTGCTCACTGCCGCCTGTGAGATTGCCGTGGCGCGTTAAGACTTAAAGCGTCCTCTCAGGTGTAGGTATAGGCTTCGCAGACTCGGCGGCGGCCGACGCCGGTTCTCGGAGAGAATGCATGGCTTCGGGCGTCGGTTTCGGCAGCACTGGTCTCTACGTTTCCTCTCTTTCTCTGAGGCCCCAAAAGCTAGACCTTTTTACGGGAGAGCGACGGAGGAAGCATACGTGAGCAGCATGCGTACGGTATACGTGCGAATCAACTGCGCAAAGAGAGAGAGAGAGAAAGAAAGGGGGAAGGGGAAGGCACGCCACCTTTGCCTCTGCTCGATGCCCCTCTGCGAAGTCAGGTAAACACTAAACGCGCGCGCGCGCGTTCCCTCCGCCGCTGCTCTCGTGGAAAACTCTCTTCCTTCCTCTCAGAGCGCTAACGACACACATGCACATACACGGACGCACAACATGCCGCGCAGAAAGAAAGAAGAGACAAGCAGAAGAGCGCACTTCTTTTCGCCGCTAAGAAAAGGGGGGGGGGGGGGGGGCAGCAGGCTCGGAAGGTGCCGGCGGTCGCGGTCTTTATCTTGCCGTCGGCCGCTGCGAGTACAGCAGCAAGCAACCGCAAACGGTCTTAACCTTCGGCGCGCTCGCCTTTTATTATTATTTTTTTTTATTTCTCGAGGATGTGCCCCCTCCGCCGTGTGCCATCAAATATACGCGCCTTCGTGAGGCCGAGTGTCTATCGGCGGCCAATCGACGACGCCGCACTTGCCCGACGAGCCGCGCTACATAAGGAGCGGCGGCGGCGGAGTACAGCATAGATCCTTCTTCCTTCAGACTGCATCTCTCTCCTCTCTCTCTCTCTCTCTCTCTCTCTCTCTCTCTCGTCCTATCCGTTGCGCGTTTATTTCGAGTTTTATTCCCGCTTTCTCGCGACTTCGGTTTTTCGGTCTTCCCTCGTATATTGAGCGGGGCCCCCGCCGACCTGTGTAAATGTATATACCGGCTACGGCGGTGTGTCGCGCGCACACACACACAACACACACAACCAACCCCAGAAGGAGGTGGATGAGGAGGACAGAGTACGGCGGGTGCTATAACGACTGCTTTCGCGAACATATTTATGTATGAACACGTTAGCACTCCTGCCGCCGCCGCCTCCTGTAGAAAGTAGAAAGGGAACGATTGCCTTTTATTTCGCGCTCTTTGGTTTCTGTTTCTTCTGTTTCTTTATGAGATTCTTTACCTATGGTACCATTCTCTCTCTCTCTCTTATCCCGCTTTCGCTGTCCTCGTCGCCTTGGGAAGCGTTTGTGGCTTCAGCGCTGTCGCGCCGGTATCTCTAATGCGGACGTCGTTTTACCAACTCGCTAAGAGAACGATATGCTTTTGTTTGTTTGTCGATTTTGAAAAGGCAGAAGGGAGATCGCTCGGCGGTGATCGGCCGCGAACGCGGTGTGGGTCCGGGCAGGTGAGTTTTCGCTTCGCGGGCCGCGGCCGATCAATCGCGCGCTCCGTGCGCGGAGTGCAAGTAGCGTCGTTTATGAGAAAGACAGGCAGGTGCAGCAGTGTATTACTCCGGCAGCTTCTCGTCCATGCGTGCATGTGTGCTGCAGAATGAGGTGAACACTGCTTTACACACTGCAGTTTATACACCGCCGGGCGGACGGTGGGAAGCTATCGATCGCGATCGAATGTGCCATGTGCGATCGGGATGCGAAACGACTGGTTGCAGATGTCGTTGTTTCCAGAGATTACATTTGCGCGCCCATATTCTAATAGGTCGGCCGATTTCGACGAAATACGTTCACTTTTGCGTGACGTAAGGTATAGTACCTAAATAAACCGTATTGTTACGCTTATACCTGATTTAACGTAGCCGCGATGAATGTTGTGCCAAAGTGTCTACGGGGCGAGTGCTTTGAAGGATAAGCGGAGCTGGCTCTCTGTACGTCTTACCAACGTGAAAATTTGGGCTAGTTGGTTGATGCGCGATGAACCACTGCGTAACTACCAAGGCAAGGGCGAAATGAAGAAGGACTTTCGATAAATATCAGTCGTCTGGAGGGGGCAGGCGTCGTGTAGCGTATAAGGTCGGGTTTAGAAGGTGCTGAAAGCGTGCTGCTGGACGCTCTATAGAATGCACGCTGCTGTGGTATATTTGTCGATATATTTGTCGAGGATTGCGGCATGATAGATATGGTGATGTGATGATGATGATAGTGACCATGCCATCACATTTCACACCAACGCCGGGCGACCAGTATTCACGTGAAGGAGCTGCTACAGTAGACGGCTGTTTTCGCTTGCTGCTCTTCACGCCGTGATGACGCGATAACGATACTTTTCGGCTCGGAGCGCGGTTATCTCGGCAAAAGGAGATGACATTTGGAAGCTCTGTCGTTCGAGTGTCGTCGCAAGGTCCCGTCCATGATCGGTGTGTTGCTTGCATAATCTCAACAAGGAACACCGTTCTATAATTAAACAGAATAGTGCAACAGTAATAGTATGAACTCTCATTTTCACTTATCCCGAACGCGCTGCTTCGCACCGGCAACTTCCGAGGGAATCAATTCGCGCCGCAGAACTCTTTTGCGCGCAGTCGCATATGCACATTAAAACAATTTACACCCAGAATGGTGTTAAAAGTATTCTTGTAAGTTTTTACACGCGTATATCGCTGTTTTGAAATAGTACACCTTTCAAATAGGTTGCTTGCATCGCTGGCACCCTCTGATTGACACAAAGGGTGCTTCGACATGCATGCCTAGAAGGGCGTTGCTGAGACGCACACAAACGCGTGAAACGACGCCTACATGTGTCCGACAC
>NC_051179.1:76373728-76576228 GCF_013339695.2 Rhipicephalus sanguineus | reverse complement strand
TTCGCCTCCTTCGAAATGCGACCGCCGCTGCCGGGATCGAAACCGTGACTTTCGAGTCGGCAGCGGAGCACCATAACCACTGTTCCACCGCGCCGGCCAATTTTAGCACTGAAGCGTTTACCTTCATTCTCTCGGGTGCTGTTAAACCTATGTTGTTGAAATTATCGACAGTGGTGTCTTCAAAGGATGATTTATCAGTCTAATCTGATTCATTGTTTCACATTAGTGCCCTCACAGAAGAGCACAGAAGATCTAAGAAGTGCCGTGTTTATTCAAAGGCAGATTTGCGAAATAGGCGTAAGTTGGGATAATATTTCAATTTTACAACATATCCTTCGACTTACAATGTTCCTGTCCAGATAATATTGCGCTTAATTTGTTTTGATCATTTTCTATACCACTTTGAACTGGAGATTGAAGAGGACGACCCATTACAGAGTTCCAACTTTTCGCTACGATACCTATATATTGGACTTTGAACTGGAGATTGTAAACGATTCAGCCAGGCCGTGATCTTCCGTCAACGAGATCGGGTTTCGATCGCGCTTGAAAGTGACCGCGTCGCAGCACTCCATACTGATCGAGCTCGATCGACCGAGATTCGAGTGGATTTGGACCGACCGCGATCGAAGGTTGTCAGATGCGCTAGAGTGCTGGTTTGGGCCGGTTGGTACATGTTCATAGAAAACAGAAAACAGAGCGAACAACAGCAAAACAGGACAGAGACAGGCTATCATATAATTGCTGGGGTTTCACGTCCCAAGACGACGATATGATTAGGAGGGATCCGTAGTGGAAGGCTCCGGAAATTTCGACCAGCTGGTGTTCTTTAACGCGCACCTAAATCTAAGCACACGGACCTCAAGTGTGGCCGACGTGGCTGGGATTCGATCTCGCGACCTTCGGGTAAGCAGTCCAGCATCATATCCACTAGACCACTGTGACAAGTCAGAGACAAGCTAAGCGCGGACTTAGAACCATGAAAATCCAGCGCTTAGCCCATCTGTGTCCTGTTGTCCTGTGGTTTCCGCTGTTTATCATAGTTTCTTATCGAAAGTTATCGTAGCAGAATTATTATAAAGACATTCTTTCGGAATGAATCGTATGTATATCCGACGTCGAGAGCTGTAGAGCGCTGTCGCTGTACAGACCTCATTCTTGCTGCGTATAGTGTGGCTGACGGTGCGGCTACACTGTTATAAATCACAGTGTCACTCGTGGCACCGCGGTTGTTCCGAACGCGGACGCGTGCACGTCGAAATATGACACGAGACGCCGCCTCCGCGTTGAGATATATTTACGGCCACAAAACAATTCTTTTCAGCGAAGGAAAAAAAAAACATAGCACAGCTTTACTATATAGCTAACGATGGATCGGCCTTTTTCAATGCTGGTCTAACAGCCCTGCTTTGAGGAAGAGAAAACGAGAGAGAAGGACGTTAAAGGAGGCGTCCTATATAGAACCTGTCAGGAGCCTTCACACTCGCTTCAGAGGTTTCGTGATAGGCCCGAAGGGTCGTACAGCTACTTTTATTGTAGTCTGTGTAACGGTATACGCTTGTTCGTATAGCCAGCTAAGTTGAATCAAGCATAGCGTATGCGTCTCTTACCCACCGTAATATGCTGTGATTGGCTGTTTTTCTAAGCCACTAGGGCCTGTGGCTTGTCATGCGTCATTTGAAGTATAAGTTTTACTACCACCGCGGTATAGCTCCCGTTGAACATGATGATATATAGGGTTCATGCACTCGGAGGTGGTTCCATGTCTGGCTGATGCTTGACTAGAGTGACGTTCGTCACAGTGGAGATGAAGACACTGTATTGTATCTTTCTCTCTGTCTCTCTCTTGCGAACGTGCGCGTGAACTGGATGCGCCTGCAACTGCAGCTACCGCGCTACTATATGTTAGCCCTTGGCGACTTGTGTGGCGGCGTTTCGTGCTCCACGATGGAGATTAAATCGGCGGTTTCGGGGCCAGCTGTGTGCGAATACTGCACAAAGAAGACGATTAAGTACGACGTTGTGCTTGTAATAAAAACGCAACAATAGATCGCTTCTCTTCTCTCTCAAATTTGCCACCGATTTACACGGACACAGTGCTGGAAATTCTCTCTCTTTCGATATATGTCTTCAGGAATGGACACCACATGAAATGTTTATCTTCCCGTATACGGCCTTACAAGAAAGAAGAATTGCCCTTCAATCAGAATTTGATATGTTGTATGCAGCATGTCGAATGCTAATTGCGGCAAGACTTCTTTCTACTACAATGTCTTACCTGTGCGCAACTGAAAATATTTTGCAGAGTCCGCTGCATAAATTCGTGGGCAACTAAAGTATGGACAAGACGTTTCTGGAATCACCAGAAAATTAAAGGCAGAAGTAATTCCTTTGGTTGAAGTTAATGGAATGGCAGACTTCAATTAGCCTTCAAAGTATTGATGCTCTGTCGCTCGGGGAAGTTCATATCGTGCACAAAACACGCGCATGCACCGTGTCTCGCTCGAGTCACCATTTCCTAACTTCGTTAACAACACAATCGTCACAAAACTTTGCTAACCATTCATATGGGTCGCACTGAGCTAAAGCGTTGATATTTCTCTCTCTGCACTCCCCTTTCCCCGTCGTTTCAAGCAGACCATCCTGAACTCGATGCACAAGTACCAGCCGCGGTTCCACCTGGTGAGGGCCAACGACATCCTCAAGCTGCCGTACAGCACCTTCAGAACGTACGTGTTCAAGGAGACCGAGTTCATCGCCGTCACCGCTTACCAGAACGAGAAGGTGCGTGAACCATTCACGTTATGTGACACTAAAGCCCTGTACTTTTTTTCGCTTCATATGGGTGACCCTGCTAAGGCTGAACAACTCCCTCGTTTTGCGACATGTTTCTGTGTATGTTCTGTATCGGTCGCGCATCGTGTGCATCACTTCGTTCTTCATCCTACCCACCCGGAGTATTGCGGCCGAAAATATATATGCGCGATGAGATCTACAGCAGATATGCGGGCGTTTTTCACGTGTGAACATTATACAGAGTGTTCAAAATTAAGTTTTACGGTTTTCTTGAAAGTCAGCACTGTGAGGTACGTGAATACCTCCTTTGCAGCTAAGTTGTCTTATCCAGGGGGGACACAAAGTCAGATGGAAATTATTGCTGTCGGCCGCCCAATTAACTAAGATTGAATAACGAACTTGTTAGTGACTGGAGTAAGAGAGAATGTTTGTAATAAAAAGTTGGAGGCAGTCGTGTTTCTACACAGTTCCACTTGGAAAAGTTTTCCTACCATGTCCGTGCTTCGAGATATCCAGCTTCAAAGCTTTATTGCGATTGAGGTTATATAACGCATGCAAGACAGTGAGGACTGACGCAAAGCATCTCCCCGATGTTCCGCGGCAATTGCGTGCGGCGTTTAATCTGACAATGGGTCGAGGGCATAAGCAAAGATGATAACGGTTACCCTCTATTACTGATGTGACTGCTCGTTACATCAGGGAGGAGCATCGCGCGGATACTCCCTGCCTTGCATGCCTAATCACCGGACCAGCAATTGAAATTTGTATCTCGGAGCTCGGACATGCTAGCAGAATTCTGTGGAACTGTGTTGAAGCACGACAGGCTCCAGCTTTTCAATACAAACATGCCGTGCTAGTGTAGTCACTGAAAAGTTCATTATTCAATCTTAGTTACTTGGGCCGCTGACAGCGATAAGTATCTGTCTTTGTGTCCCCCTGGATACGTAAATTATCTGCAAAGGTGTTCTCCAGGTAATTCCCAGTGCTGAGTAATAAGACAACCGCAGACCTTCAGTTCGATCACCATGGCATATATATAATGCTCTCACGGGAGATGCCCGCAGCTCTTCTGCAGAGTGCACTCGAAAAAAATTTTCCGAGCACGCGTGACAAGCACGGCACGTGGGAATGCAATCGCACGCATTCCATGCTCTATAGCTCCCTCCACTATTTTCGTGATGTTGCTCTGTCAGATTAGCCATGGGCGCGAGCTCTGCGATAAGAGAGCCGTCAGGCATGGCTCGGAAGGCTGGCGGCTATAAGGTATACATAAAACGTATGTGCATGCTATTCGAGTCATTGCGAAGGCGAGGTGGTCAAGTGACATCTGGCTTGCATGTACTACATGACCGTGCTGCGACGCTTTGTGGACGTGTTC
Source organism: Rhipicephalus sanguineus (assembly GCF_013339695.2). Lineage (NCBI taxonomy): Eukaryota > Metazoa > Arthropoda > Arachnida > Ixodida > Ixodidae > Rhipicephalus > Rhipicephalus sanguineus. The sequence goes on along the minus strand of NC_051179.1, from coordinate 76,572,054 downwards.
ACTTATCGCGACATTGAAAAGGCCGCCTGAACGCCTAGCTAGGCTAAGTGTTTATCAGGCAAGCTGCCTTGGCAGGAAATACCACCGTATGCGTTACGGCGACAAGTCATACCGTTTAAAACTAAGCGAAATATTTGAGTTATGTATATACGGACAATCGCGTCTCCCTGTAGATGCATGCACGGGCATGGGCACATCCCGGACTCACGGATATAAGGCCTCGGGATTATTGCGCGTCACTTGAAGCCGCGGCGTAAAACGGCGCTTATTTCCACATATATCGTTCGCTTTCCTAGCTGCCTGACCCAATACTTGTCTGTTCCCATCGTTTCCATGCAGGATATAAGTGAGAGCGCAACACATTCTGTTATGTTATGTTATGTTATGTTATGTTATGTTATGTTATGTTATGTTATGTTATGTTATGTTATGTTTATGTTATGTACCGTTCCGTTCCGTCTAACTGGCTTGCTGTGGAGAGGTTGAGGTTTATATCACCCCGGGTACTTCAACTCTAAGTGCTGCAGCGAAAAAAAAAAGAAAAGAAGTGGTTACGCAAAAGCCAAAATGAAGAAGCAAAGGAAAAACATATCGCAAGCTTAAACAAATAAAGAAAATATCATGTCAATGTACAGTTCGCTTGTAGGAGTTCAATTTTGCAATAGAATGCATTATTTCCTTCGTTTCGCTTCTCCCTACATCATTCATAGGGTGGCAAACCAGGAGCGACCTGGTTTCCATCCCTGGACATTGATATATCACTACTCTCTCGTGTTATAATGCAGCAAATCTTAAATCAAGATTTTTTTTTATATATAATAGGTATTCCTGCCTCTTTTGTTCTCTTTTTTCTGTTTTTTTTTCTTTTTGCTTGAGTTCTTGAAATCAAGCGCCCAACTGGCTGACTTTCTCTTTCTTTTGTAAATGCAGAACATTTTCAAGCGTGCAGACTTTATATCGGTAACAGTATATAGCGTAAGCAGGAACGCTTCCCGCTGAAGTGCTCGCCAGACCTTTTGGTCTAGTTTCCTGTATAGCATTTTACCGAGGACCTTGCAATAGCGCTATAGATGGAATATGTGATTGCAGTCCGCGACATCGGCAGCATTACAGGAGGAGTGCAGTTGCAGGTTATGAAAGCAGCATGCAGAGCGCCGCGCACACCTCCCCCCCCCCCCTCTGCCCCTATACTCCGCTGAATTTAGCGTAAATTATATTGTCTATATATCTACATTCCACTCTAGAAACTTACAGCTGCAATTACCGAGGGAAAACTGCCAAGCTGTAGCTAAATTTAGAGCAATCTAAAAGGCATTATTATTGAGCAATGCTCAAAGAGCGTCACGTCCGCGCAGGCTGCATGCAGTCTCTTCGCGCCACAGCAGAGAATAGTTGCGGCACAGCAGTATCGCATGATGTGGGCTCACGAAACACTGCGGATGAACTCCAACGCTGTGACAACCTATTTAGAAACGAACTGTGGAATGAAGCCAAGCGCTGCGTCGCGACGAAATGAAAAGCCTACGGCTGCTACGAAAAACGTCATTTAGTATATATAACGCATGCCGCGTAGAGGGACGAGTGGTCTTGTCCACTCCGAGGCTTCAATGACGGCTAAAGTGGTGGCGTTTGAAGCGAAGTTCTTTCCTTGCGACACCCATCATTAACGGATGGGAAAATGAAACGGCATGTCATCGTTAGCTTAGCCTTCGCTCTCTCTCTCTCTTTCTCGCTGTATGTGAGTCACATTTTTTTTTTGCCCTTATGATAAGGTATTATATTTCGGACGCACATTGCGTTTCTTCAATTCCGCAGGCAGTGTCGATATTTTTCCAGTTTATACAGTGCCTCTAATATCATTTGCCTTCATACACAGATAACGAGCACATTCAGTGAATTCGCCAGTGCAGTGTCCTTAATAACGTTTCCAGTTGAAGTCTGTTCTGTTCTGTTCTGTTCTGCTCTGCTCTGCTCTGCTCTGCTCTGCTCTCTTCTCTTCTCTTCTCTTCTCTTCTCTTCTCTTCTCTTCTCTTCTCTTCTCTTCTCTTCTCTTCTAACTTGCTTGCTGTGGAGAGGTTGAGGTTTCACCTCGGCTACTCCATTTCTATAAGTTCTGCAGCGAAACAAAAAGAAAAGTGGTTTCTCAGAAAAAAAAAGAACAAGTAAAGCAAGAACATTCTATGTATATATCAGTAACCTTGCACGTGCACTGAACGACCAGCTGAGGCCGCAGGCATTCCCACGTATCATGAAAAATGCAATAACATGCTTAACCGCTGCCCGCGGATACTACCCGTAACGCCGCTTACACGGACACGGCCGTGTAGTTGGCCAAAATTGACGACTTCGTCTCCGATGCGGCAGGGCTGTACATCTATGTTCCTTGTTATACGAGCCAACATCGCCGCTGAGGCTCGTTCGTTGCTCATATAGCCGATGCCGCTTTACGAGACGATGACGCACGACCTGCGGTGGCATAGGCATGAATAATTCGCCCGGCGCTATGTCGCCGGGTCATCGCAATATGAGCGAGCGAGTCGGATGAACGGGGAGGGATCGTTTGTTTTTTCGTTTCTTCGATGTCTGCGTCGAAGAAAGAGAAATACCTCATGGGACGGCATCGTTAGTCGCGATAAATACACGCTCTCCTATACGTATGGTAAAAGCCCCCAGGATCTACTTGTGGGCATCCCATGCACTGACAACCCCAATGCCTGAGACTGATGTTCCTCAATTGTCTTAATAGAGACGTGCAGTCTCACTCTTCCGAGGCACTGCGCGCGGTTTAACCACTTCGCCGCATGTGAAAACGCGTTGAATTGTCGTCCTACCTCCCCTCCCACCTATATCCTCCACTCACCTAGTCTCTCTGTCATCAGCACACAAACAGGCTGAGCCACTCGTGCGCTTTCCTGTCCCCAACTCTCCGCGACATTATCAGAGGCGTATATGCGCAAACGTTTTCACCGGTTCAGAAGTTCCACAAAGGTCAAACCGAACGCCCATATGTGGCACTGTTTTCGAATTCGCTTTGGATGAAGCGAGCCAATCGTCATGGTCATCATATATGCATGTGTGAAGCCTTCTACACCTCCCATCTCCGTGCCAGTTTCTGTGTTTTTTTACTTCATTTCTGCACCATCGGCCACGGTTATGGTGCACAGTGTAGCTATAGAAATGAGGTATTTATTTGACAATGCACTTTAGATACCCGTGGATGTAGATGCTTCAAGAAAATGGGTGAATAATCGACATCACCTACATTCATCTCTGTTATGCATGCCGCACTCCATCGGGAACACATAGATACCTTGCAAAATGGCTCTCCAAAGTTTAGGTTATGGGTTTTGTTGTTGCGACTAAAGATACGCGAAAAACATGCCGAGCCACAGATCGGGGAAAGAGCAGATGAAGAGGAGGTCCGAGCAACCAGTGGCACCTGGCCTATATATCTTGTCCACTGGATGTTCTGTTGTCACGTTGCTTGTGTTTCACAACACGCAAGATTTTGTCGGAGGTGAGCGATCCCGCCATTGCCACTGGAATCTGCAGCGGTCGTTTCATCGAGTCTCAGATCGTGCCTCACGTATAGAAGATCACCGCAAGCTATGGCACGAGACGCGGCTGCCGTCTCATCTCACACTGCACATCAGGCATATGTGATCGACGGACTAGCTCGAGAACAAGCGACGTTGTTGTACCGTATCAAAACAGACTCCGCATGTATATGTCCCGGCTTGGTCATTCAACACTGGGCGATGCGCTTACCCGCTGTGTATACCTTCTGCGGTGACAGCGGCGACATTGAACGTTTTATTTGGCTTTGCCCGCAGTCCGACAGGGAAAGAGACGCGATGGCCCGCAGCCTTCAAGGAGTGGACATAGGCACTGGACATTCAAAGATATTTTTCCTCAAGGGCCCGCGGCAACGCGGAGGAGCGTGCAACGAATTTTGGTTGCCTTCCTGCGAGACCCCTACAATTCATGAGATGCTCGGGCGGAACAATAGCTGGTTATATAGGCCTAGCTAACCCCGCCTGCTGCAACATCACAACCATCACATCCACCACCGCCTGTTCATAATTTCCCTTACATTAGCAGTGTCAAAGTTGCTCTGCGTGCAATGCCGAACTAATACAGGAATCGGAGACAAAATACTATTCGAAGATATTTAGTGCAAGATGCACTCGTAGCCTTCGAACAGCTGACATGTAATAGCCTCATCACAGAGACTCAGATACTACGACTGCCGCATCTGTCTGTAGTGTGATCGGAGCACGAAATAACGGTGAGGGCGAAAAAAAAAAAAAAGAGAGAAGACACCGCGCAGTTTGGATACGCATCGACAACCTCTGATATCGCTGAACGCAGGGATGGCTGCTGAACAGTTCGAACCTTTCGCCGAAACAGCTGCCATCTCCTCCCGTCCTCCTTGTTTTTTGTTGGCCTGTAATCAAAGCTGCAACGTCAGGGTCGTAAACAAAGGTTCAGTTTAAAAATCGTACGTTCCTGCATGCTTTCAACAAGCGAATGTGTTTGCTTTCCGTATCTTTACATATACACAGTGTAAGTATTGATGACAACTACCTTGATATTGCACCCCAGATGGCCTTCTTTTAGTTTTGTTTGTTCCCTGTTACGGACGCTTGCTGGCTTACTGTCTCCCAGACGCGTGCATTGCCGTGAAGAACTTGAAGGTGGATCTATATAGTACGTGTTCTGCTCTCGCATCAAGAAGCATTTAACTATTATCGGTAATCGCACTGGTACGGAGATAGGCAAGGACGTCGGTGTAGTGACCGTATCACAATATTGAGTGTCAAACACAGTGGAAACTGCACTTTATCTGGATCACCTTAATTCCGGTACGACTGCGCACGGCAGCTTCGAACAGAATAAGAGTATGACACACAAGGTGTCAGGTCAATACTTCCATCTACGATGTCGTGATATCACAATACGCAGTAATAAACAGTTTGCACTCATTAACAATTGCTGCAGATTTGTGTTTCGTGCTTCCTTAGCGTGCACAGTGATGCTGAATCGAATTCCAGCCGCAACGGCTGAATTCCGGATGAAATTTAGCGTAGGGACGCTAAAAAAAAGTCTGATGCATATAATAATAATAATAATTTTAATAACAATATTATTCCCACCAATACAGTGTTCATATACAGCTAAACGCCAAATATCCTCGCATATATGCTCGAAATAATTGCTATAGAAGCGCAAGCCGCCACGCCGAACATCATCTACCCCAACCTCTATCCCCTTGCCCCCTTCCCTTTAAAGAGGGACAGATATAGTTTTTTTTAATTAATTTATTCGTACTGCCGAAAATACACTGACTGACGGTAGCTTTCGCTAGGTTTTATAGCGATAATAATTAACATGGAGGGTCAGCCGCTTGTATTCTGACTGCCGCGCTATATATATACACTGCTACGTCATTTCCGTTTTGATCAGAAGTAATCTTGCACCGTATTCTTGTCATAGGCCGTTTCCGTACCACATGTCGCCCATTAAAATTCGACAAGTGCGCTGAATGACCGGAAACCTTTGAATCACGTTATAGTCGGTCACCCGCAGTGCTGTTGTCCAAACAAAGCAACGTCCGCGGTCCTGTATATACGGTATATACACAGAAGACGTCGGCCACCGCTCGGCGTGTCCTCTTACAGAATCGCGTGCGAGGACTGACTTATGCTTCACACCTGCCGCGGGGCTCCACGGGAGATCACGGCAGGAGAGCATCTTAAGAGTCTCTCCGTCCCCGATGCAAATAAACAGAATAGAAGAGTAGAAAGAGGTCCCGTGGTGGGCGTGCCTGCGGGAGAGGAGTGAGCTGATGGAAGCCGCAGGAACAACTCCATTCCCAGCGAGCGACCGGGAAGACGAAGTGCATCTGCGTCGGGGATATGAAGACGCTGACGTGCCCGAGTCCGTCAGCCGCTTCCGCTCTCCATGGGCGCGCGCGTTCATTACCGGCGCAGAGCCAACGGCAAACACGGCCTGCGATTAGGGCGGTTGTTTGCCCTCCAAAGCTGCTGCTGCTTCTCGAGACACAACAAGCTGCCGGCCCCTCTTCCCAAACCCGTAAGCGCACGGCATCTGCTGAGCGTCAACGTTGGGACTAGAACCTTGAAGGAAAGAAAGAACGCGCATATGGGTGCGCTGCAAGCAACGTTTTTAGATACTGTCAGTTGGGTAAGCGCGCGCGGTCGCAGCGGCGAGGAGCGGCCCCCTCTCATATCCCGCGCAGCGGCGGCGCTGCTGTCGCTTTGGGATTGGTGAAGGAGCGTCGTCTGCTACCTCTGCATGCGAAACAGCGGGTGATTCGTTTCCAAATACGCGGATATTAGGTAAAGCAGCTAGAGGAGGGCCGAATGAATACTACTTAGTGATAAATAAGGGCCGCGCCTGTACCTAACAAATGTATGATTAATTCTGTGCCTGCAATGCATCAGTGGCGGGGCCAGAGGGGGGGCACACCGCGCCTGTGCCGTTCTTCCCTCCCCCCCCCCAAAAAAAAAAGTCTTCCCCGCTATTGTTTACAGAGCAAAAAGTGACACTCGACCACACTTGCCTGTCCGGCACCCACTTCAGATCAGAGTGCTGGAGGAAGGCCGGTCATGAGTTCGTCCACTTGACTGGTAGACACTTTTGAAAGCTGTGTTTTGATTTTTCGAATGTCGTTCTTCGCTTTTTCTCGAAAAGCTGTGGCCCTAATAACCCTCTTTCTTAGGTTTTTAGTAGTCGAGCGTAATTTTTGGTGAAGCCTCGTTGGTTTCGTAGATATCTCCTTTTTTTTCATCTCCCGTGCTCGCAGATTCTTCCTTGTGCTCTTGCATGGTGGACATAAGTCTTCCCGGGACAGCCCGAAACACTTAGTGCTCCTCCACACGTCCCGGATCTTCAGGGCTGATGTTGCGGTTGAAATGGAAGGGAATAAGCTGCTATGACAGCCCGTGCATATTTTTAGGCGATCAGCATAACTAAGAAAAGCTGATACCATCTGCAGGCTCATGAGTTTCAGCTGGCTTCCCAAACCATGTTCGCTGTATGCGCACGGGGGAACAAGCTTCCCCCTAGAACTGAGGACGGTGAAGTCTTTTGTTACCACCAATGCCTTGTCGATTTCGACAATACCTTCGTTTTGAACAACTTTGAAAAAAACAACTTCTTCCTGGATAAGCTCGACATTCCAGGATTGGAACTTTGTTCGGTCTTGTAATGCAGGGAACCAAGTTGCTACCTCTGGACACAACTCTGGATCGGAGGGGACGCCAGTAGCTTCGTCAACATCGTGGTTATCCATGTGAACGTCAGACACATCGCCACCACTTGCCGACACAGGGCGCTCGAAATTCGCGGTTCCTCTAAGTTTCGGGGGTTTCCTTTTGCGCTTTAATGCCGCTGGTTTGGACAAGTGTGCAGGAATATTGGGATAAATTCGAGGAACAGCACCAGGCTTAAGTTTCCACCTACCACGTGGAATTTTGACAACGTTTCCGCCTACGATGTGCTCGTAGCAAGTGATTATGTCCTCGGATTCGAAATGTAGGTCGCAAATGTAGGTCTTGACTGTCACCTGGAAGGCTTTTCGTGGAATAGCAGCTGTCCAGGCCTTGAGAACTGCAGGGTCATTCGGGGGTTTGAAGAAGTGCCGCCGATCGCACGTGTTTTCCTCGGAAGCATAGCCACTTCGACAGCCCGGCGCGCTGCAGGTCGGCATGTTTACTATGTTAAACTGCTAATTCACTCAAGCATGCTTGATCGTCGTGTCACATGTGAAATACAATTTGCGATGACCGAAATCTAACGTTGAAGTTCCCGCCGCTGTGGTCTGCGCAAGCGAACACCAACAAAAACATTCGACGCTACCGCGGGAAGTGGCGGGAAGCCGGGCCGGCGGCGGCGGCGGCTCAATCTCAACGCTACGCCAGCGCCACCCCTCGGAGCGGATACGAGTTGGCGCCGCCTCCGGAGCGCGCTTTTCCAACTGACAGTATCTAAAAACGTTGGCTGCAAGGCTCTGTATTCTGCCGGAGGCTGTTGCGTGCGCGGGGTGTATGCAAGTGGATGTCTTATGAGGTCATTGCTGCGCGAAGAGGCCTTGATTCGGTGATGGGCCGTATATGTAATACTGACTACACTCAAAGATATATTTTTCTTGTCCGCCTATTGAGGCTTAATAAAGCAAAGTCTACGCGAGACGTTTATTTGGTTCCCGATCGATGGAAGAAGTACAGTGGAACCAAAGTTTCGAACTTGTCTTCCTCGGGGCTACTGATGGCCACTGTCGATCCGGCGTTCCGTGCTGTTCTGTGCGCGTCCGACTACTGCAAGAATTGGTTAATAATGCCACTGCACGGGTCCCAACGAAGTTTATGAGAACTGCAACATCGCTACTGTGACAAAACAAAGGATGTATGTGAAACCAACGTTTCCATATACCACTGCCGAGTAGTTCAGCTTCATCTTCCTGCCAAACTCTGTATCAATTGTTTATATGTGTACCCTTCTACTCCTTTGTGACCTAACCAAATTTCTTACATGAAAGAGAGAGAGAAAAAAAAGCAAGACAAGGAAGGCAAGGTTACCAAGTAAGCGGCCAGGTTGGCCACCCTCTCCCTGAGGATGGGGCGATGTCAGAAAAGATGAAAAAGCAGTGTCCGAAGCCCGAAATCTTGATTAGATTTCGTGTCTTCCAACTATTAGGCACGCCATGGGTGTATACTGATTCTTTATTCCTCAGAAAAATTGGAAACGGCTTATATACCTTGATGAGCTTAGGGCATATTCGTTGTAAACGATGGAATTAAGAGCGAAATCACTATGTCTCTGCATTATGTTGTTGTTTAGTCTTAGCTCGTACGCGCAGATGAAATCAACATGATTGCAAGTGCGTGAAATCAAATGAGCACGCGGACATTTTCTGGACGAGGTAGCGAGTACAAATGCACCATGCACATTTGTTAAGCGAACGATTCGACTGACATGTAACACCGCGACACATCATTCGAGTGACATATATGGGCAGCTCAGCACTTGACGCCGTATGTGTCAACTGTCGCGCGAAATGGTGACCGATCGGTTCGAGAATCGTGTAGAACATTATACACGCCGCTAACTCGTTTAAGTGTGACAGATTGTGCCAGCCATATCCATCATCGGTAACATTTACTCCGAATAGTACACGACGTGCACTACTCAGAGGGCGTGTTACCGATGATGGATCTCGTTGTTACATTCTGTCACACTTAAAGTAAGTGGCATGTATATATAATGTTGCGAAACTGTAGGGGGATAGCTTCACAGCCGGAGCTCAGTCGACTAACCGCGCTGTTGAGCGTGAAATAACTTCAATCAATTCATCTTCTGCGTGATGCTGCTTCGGTAAAATCCGAGTAAGTGTACTTTGACATTTTTCAAAGATGAAAATGCTCGAATGAGAGGATCATCAGAGGTCAGCCGCGACCGACCACTTACAAAAGTCGTTAGTGAACACCTGCAGCATTTCTACCGATATTTTCTCGCATTCTGTAGAGTCTCTGCTGCCATTGAAGTGCTCACGTGCATGATATCCGAGTGCTGAAATGCACTTGAATGGCACGGTTAATTTCCACACCCACCCATCATTCCGATGCTCAAAGGAGAAGATGGGGCCGCCTCAAGACTGATGCGCCCATTTCTGAGAAGAATGAGGACGGTGTCACTATGCCAACGTGTAACGTCGGAGAACATCAGTGAACACAAAGCAAACGTTGCATGTGGGACAAATTGTGGATCCAACCGAACGTCCCTTATGACATCCTGGGCATGGCTTCAAGATGATATACACACAATTCGACGATCTCTGTTCTGAACAATCCCACAGGTATACGTTCAGACATTCATTGCGCACACGCTTAGACACGCATACAAACACACGCACGCAGTTCCTCCTACAACTCTTCTATATAGATATTTTTTTTTTGGCGCCATACTAAAAAGCGCGCAGGAACGCGCACGTGCATGACCGTCAGCGCAGTGAGGAGGCGGCCGAGAGGCTCAAGAGATCTGTGTGGCCCCAAGGCTTCAGCGATTCTCTGAGAGAAGCCAACGCGGTACCTATAAGCGAAGCGCGTCAGGGGAGAAACAAAGATACAATCGAGCGGGAAAAAGGAACTGCGTCTGCAGGAGGAGGAAGATCTCGCGGTGGCTTCCGCCGCGCTGTTCCGTCATTAGCCTCGGGTCCAGGCGCCGCGCCAAATGACCGTGGAGCATCACGCGATGGCGCCGCGACACGACACTTCAGCAACAGCAGAAGGAGCCCAGGAGGCAGCGAAGTGTCGCGCGCGGGAAGGAAGAGATTGGCGCAAGGCATGGCACGGCACCTTCTGTCGGAGACCTGTCGTATCTCCAGCACGATCCTTCTTTCACGTGCGCTTCGTCCTATCTTCCTTCGTTTGTGCGCAAGACGTTATTCGCTTCTTGTTTTTGTCGTTCAACGGTGTCTGATGTCAGCGCGGATATGCGAGTGCATGCAGTCCAAGGTGCACGGTGTGCGAAGATGGTTCTCGGTGGGGCCCACTCTGTGGGAGCTGGATAAGAAAGGTGCTGCCTCGCGACCATGCATGTGACACGCACGCCGATCCAGAAGCCGGAAGGAGACGAGACACATGTTGCAAATTGAACGAGTGAATACAAGAAGACGCAATAGGCAGAGTACAAGAATGAGTAATAGAGGTTGATAAATGTCGTGAGAAATATCGTTAGGATGCGCCATAAGACAAAATAAACACACTCATTCGCATGCACCGGAGAAGTTAGACGAGAGCGGTGCATATGTAAGCCGAGTAGGAATGCATACCACTGCTAGGAATATGCGAACAGCAAAGCTTTGCGCTGTGTGTACGTCATTTAGGATTAAATTGCACTTGTAGAACCTTAGAGCGATTGATTCAAAATGAATCTCATATACTTTGCCTGTTTCTTGACATATAGTATCAGGTCAGAGTAAAAACGGTACGAGCAGTTGGCGCTCTGAAACGAATTTAGTCCTCCAACTCGTATTGCTCCCGCGAGCATCGTTTATAAGTCCCATATATTTCAACGCGGAGGCGGGGCTGGATCACACCGCTGCCGGGCGTGGCACGCGTACATTTTGACATCGCAAGATCAACTAGGCGTATATTTTAGTTCGACGGGTTTCACTTTTTATTTCAACACTGCGCAAATGTCTAAGAGACGTTTCCGTTCTGAAATCTGTGCAAGATGTGCTATTAATAACTTGCATGCTCTTGGCCTCCATACAACCATGCCTGTTTAGTGCAGAACATAGCGCACTGCCTAGAGACCGTAACGTCGCATATATAGTGTGGATTCTTGCGTGGATCGCGTGAATCATAAAGGTGGGCTTATGGCTCACGCTGCTATTGCAGTGAATGGCATGTAATGAGCACTTTCTGGTTCTATTGGATCAGAATATAGTAGTGCACAGCATGCCGTGGTAGCGTATATGGGGAATGTATTGCTTCAAGTGGTTTTTCTTTTTTTTCCTTCTTCTAACGTTTTCGTTTCCCTTTCGCAGATAACCCAGCTGAAGATCGACAACAACCCTTTCGCCAAGGGATTTCGGGACACTGGCGCGGGCAAGAGGGAAAAGAAGTGAGTGTCGTGCGATTTCTCTTCGTAAAAGGCTATTTTTGCAAGCTCCTGCATTAAGGCCTTTCCTTTGTGATCCATGGAATATCTACAGGCAGCGCGTGTCTTCCGGCCGTGCATTTTGGTTGTCTATTTATATGCGTACATATGTACTTTCTGTAACAATCTCTTTGACCTAGCTTTTAGACCATGATATCGATGAAAGCATCAGGCACGTAGGCAAGGGGGGGGGGGGGGGGGGGCTCGCCCCCCCCCCCCCCGAAATTCGTCCAGCCTTTTATGTTCCCGGGCAATTTTTTTTTTCTTTTTGCCATGAAAAGACTTTCTTTCGAATAATTAGGCCTTGGGCCCCCCCCCCCCCCCCCGAAAAAAAATCCTGGCTACGTGCCTGGAAAGCATATTGTTACGGGTTTTTGTAGAACAATGCTTTGCGATCTATATGAAGGAGAATAAGCCAGTCTTTTTATATATATAGCAAGGTTGATCATCCAGCACTACGCATTTATAAGGGCGTAAATGCATAGCTATGGCTTTATAAGGGCATTGGCTGTAGCCATACTATTGGCACTGACCAACCGTCACAACATGCACAGAGACACCCGTACAGTGCTCGTAAACTCCGAGCTAATTTTCTGTGCTGCTGTTTATTCTCTTAACTTTTTTGAGCAAACTGGGCTGTTTTGTTTAACACACAAGCACCCTTGCTTTTCATGTATCCTTCTCTCTCTCTCTCTCGCTCGCTCCTGAAAAGTTATCTTTGTCATAGTTATTTTCAGACACCCTCTATCTAGTTCACGTGCTTGTATTTATTAGATGCGAAGTATCTTATGGCGGAGTTCAATCCGGTGGTGGTGGTGGTGGTGTGCGGCGTGACCACCCTTACTGCGCATGCGCATACCCTCTCCACTCACCCTCTCCACTTCCCTTCCCCCTCTCCCCTTCCCCTCTCCACTTTCCCTCTTCCCTCCCCCTCTCCCCTTCCCTCTTTCCATTCTTCCTCTGAAACGCGGGCTAGACATGCCGAAATTCTCTCCGGCGCAACGCCGCGATGAGCACCAGCGCATGCGCGTACCCTCCCCCTCTCTCTCCTCTCCTACGCTGCCCCCCTCTCGCACACGTGCCGACCATGTTCCCCGCTCGCCCTGTGAAAAGTAACGGCCAGCCTAGAGGGAAGACAAGAGGCGCGTAGCGTTCCTCTTCGCGTTCCACGACGCGAGGTCGGTCATGCCCAAAGAACGCCAACGGAACGCGATCGTGCAAGTGCTCCGGCTTCGCATCGCCTCATAGTCCCCTTTAGCGGGAAATGGTGTAATTTTTGGATCTACGTTTCTATACAGTTAACGCTGGTAGTGATTGCGCGACCGCGATAACGGCTTAGTATTTTTTACTGCCAAGCGAGGCGATTTTGAAACCTCCCATTGTGATTTGTCAGAAGCCATTGGGCCGTGTAATGTCACAGAGCCCTGCTCATGCTTCCGTTGAACAAAGCCCATCATCGCTATACAGTTCTAATTTTTTTCGTACCTTTTTCTTTACTTCTGTCGCTCAGATATATCCGGACCCGGCTCCTCCTCTCCCCTTAAGTGCACACGGAACACAAACCTGCTTCTAGCTCTTGGCAGTCATTAACTCCATAATAAAACGAAGTACCGCGATGGTTCGACGGAAGAAAGGCGTGCGTAGGGTAGTGTAACGACAATTATCCACTACGCCCAAGCCCGGAGTTCGTCATTGCATTGCGAAAGTCACGTAATAACGAACCGCGTGCTTTGAGGCTCCATTTGCACCGTCCCCGTGGACGTTAATAGGGATCGAGGCGAGTGCGCGTAAGCATTCAACTCGGTGACCCGCAGCAAGCTCGTGAGCGTGTGCACCTCGGCGGAGCAGCTGCTTGCGGCAGTGCGCGCGTGTTAGTCGCCTTATTCTGTATACTTTCGATTTAGATGTAGGCGCTGATTACCTAGTTGCTTTTGTTTGACTTGCATCACCTTCCATGTTTCGGTATACTGCCAATGTCACCATACTGTAATTCTTGCTTTCAATCTGTCGGTCAGCGTCAAATAACCTGCGGAATACTGGAAAGTTCTAGTGGAAAGTGTTTGTTGTGGCTCCGCCCTTCCGTTATGGTTAGGTTTTACCACATGGGGTCAGTAAATGGGACTATATGGAGGCCCGTGGCAGCGCTTTATTGCGGTATATATTGGGCACATGTTGCAATCATGCTTTAGACATTGGCGGGACTGTGCCTAATGGCATCTTCGTGAAATCGCCCCGGTGCGCACCGGGGGCACCTAGGCGCTACGATGATTGAACGAAACGGTACACTGGGGCGCCCCGGTGCGATTTCATGAAGGTGCCATGAGACTCGCATTGGTGTATCAGTGAGCGTTACACCGTTTTGTGCGGATGACGTTCGCTGCCGACGCGTTGATGCGAACGTCGCATACTGCATCGTATGTGGGCGGTTGCCCGTTACATGCACGCCCTCTTCACTGAAGCCTTCGCTCACCGAAGTAGCGTATGACATTGCTTATGTATCGAAGCCCCGCGTCCTTCGGGAAACACACGCCATGCACGACGCGTTTCGCTGAACGCGATAGGTCGTGCATCGGTCCCGACAGTCGAGTCGCGCGCTAAACGATTCGTCGCCTGTTTCGACACCCCGCCACTGCATGTATTGCGTAGCGTACGACACTGCGCGCGCACGCGGTGCATTGCCTCACCTCCTGCGACCGTAAAGCCGATACGGAGAAGGAGAGACAGAAAGAGAGCGTCGGTTTCACTGTCGCGACCGTTTAAGCGCGCTCCCCGATCACGTCTGTCGCAGCGGTGTACTCGCTACGCGTGTCATACAAAATACGCTCGGCACCTTTCGCGCCCGACACGCGTACGACGCGGCGCCGTCGCTTGCACGAATCATCGTAGTGAATATGCGATCAGACGAGCGTATACGCAATGCTCGCGCGATTCCAGTTGGCGCCCCCGCTGGGAGCGAGCAAAACGCTTGCGGGACCGCGCCCATTAGCCTTAAGAGGGACCCGACGCGTCGTTAATTAGCCAGCGACGGTATATATTATACGCACTTCGTTGCTACGATGCTCACGTATATTCATTAACAAGCTGTTAACGTCTACGCGTAGGCGTAATATTCCGAGTACAGCATACGCCATGCACGCGGATGTACATGCGTGTATGTACGATATATATATAGGGCGTTCTGTCTCTCCGGGTGGCAGGTATACTGGGCGGCCATTATTGAAATCGCGCCTCGGCTCCACCTCGCGGCTTATTCCCGCAACGCGCGGGTCATTCTTCTCGCTTCACAGCGTTGCCTCCGCACGTTTCTGCGGGGTTATGCCAGATTTGGCGCTTTGTTCGTTTCCTCGCATTTATATAGCGTACTTTAAACTGCTCCCGCACCGCTTTGGCGCGCGCTGTGTGTAAACCGTACGGTTAATTGTGCGCCGAAGCTTATAATAAAGCGTGCCCGTTAATCAACACCCCGCCCTTCCTTCATTCGCGTTCCGTCTGCGCGCGACGCCCACAACGACGCGGACGTGCGTGGCTTGCCTCATTCGTGGCGCGCATGCACGCTTCGCTTGAATCGCATTATGCGCCGACACACACGTACACGCACATTATCACCGTGCCGCGTCGCGACACTTCATGTATTGAGCCTAAATCGCGCAGCTTTAAGAACCGATATAGGTTATCGTGACCCCGTTATGTATACCTACGGGCTTTTATTACGCAGCATGCGCAGTAATGTTGGAACAACTCGCAAAGTGTTTGCCCTAGTTTCTCAGACGCCAGGAAAGGGTGGGGGGGGGGGGGGGGGAGCAAGCTCGAGCTCCTCCACGGGTGGCCCTCGCAACCCTTACCCCGGGCTGGGGACTTCAGCAGCCCCCGATTAGCGTCTTCGTTTTGTTTTATAAACACGTAGCGTACTGTGAAACGATCGTTGCGTAAACAAACTTTCAAACTTTGGTTGCAACAGTGACAGATTTATTTTGTCGACCTCAGTGCCAACGCACAATTTGTCTGGCGACGAGATTGGAGAGAACTGACTCGCAAGAGCAGTAACTCTTAGACGCAAGGACAAGTTTTCGTGAGTAGGCCTGTATAGCTTAACTGGCCCACGGTGTTTGCGAACACGACGACTTTAACGCACAAGAGGTGCGACGGCTTGTTGTCGGTCCTCATTCGGTCCACACACAACGGCATGTTGCTGTCAGCGTCCTTGTCACAGCCGCAGTAGCAGTTGCTGTTATATAGAATCCACGACAAGAACACGTCGTTTTTGTTTTCTGTGTCACGCAACCACCTGTACAGTATAAACTGCTTTAGGCGAACGATAACCATGCACTTGATTGCTAGAGTATATATATAAAGTGCGATGAGCTTTATACGATTGCCGTCATCTCCGGCGCAAGCAATTTGAAGCTACCAGAGTTAAAGAAGTCGTTGCTTGCTTGTCGATCAAAGAGAGTGGTAAGCGTGTAAGCAACTCATCTACCAGCTGCCGCTTTCTGTTTCTGTACTCGTCTATAACTCCAGCGTGTACGTTGTTAACAGTGGTACGTTTTCCCGCAATACGCACTTGCCTTACGACGAAGTCATCCGCCACAATTATACTTTCGTTTTGTTTTATTCTCTGCCCGTAAAACAGGTACGCGGTTCGTAAGGGCTGTACGGACTCCCTTTTCATAAGTTTGAGAGTAGCTCTCCCGCGTGGCAGTTTGCTAATGGGCGCGTAGTCATTTATGACACCCGAAACATAGACGTGGTTCCATCGACGAAACTGCCAGCAAAAGTCAAGCGGCAACTTGTGGAACCATTGAAGTACTCAGTCCACGTTTTAACCGTCATCCGATGACGCCGTGACGGTAGGACAAACTTGTAATGCGGAGAAGAGTGCTTACGGATTTTCCCGGTAAAGTTTAAGCGCTGGGAACAGACACTCACAAAGCCGAGATACACGGGACAGGTGCTGTCCCGTGTATCTCCTGCAGCATCTCTCCTGTGTATCTGTCCTGTGCATCTGTCCTATGTATCTGTGCTTTCTTACCCTTCATCTCGCGAAAGAGAGAGAGTGAAGAAATGGAATTTTATATGGTTTGTAAAGGGGGAGTCTGCGCATGTACTGACTCTATAGAGGCTCCCACTTATGAACGTTCGGTCTGCAGGCGTAACGAGACACGGCTTCCTATATAAACCACTTTTTATACGACTATTAGACGCGCTCGCACGGCCCGCCATTCGTCAAAGCGCAGTGGCAGAATTGATGGAGCGAGCGTGAGCGGAGCTGCGCTTTAACATAACGTGGTCGCTTCCTGTTCATACACCGTCCACCCATTTATCGTTTCTTTTTTCTTCTTTCTTAACTCCCTTTTATTCTTCGAACACCCTAACCGGTCCGTCATCACGTCGCTCAAACCATCAGCGCGGGCGCGTAGGCGGTGTACATAAACGTATATGTACGCGTTCTTTCGTGCATGAGCTGCAAAGCATGGCCTCTAGCCCCAACATAAACACACATAAACGCCCCACATAGCTTCCCTCAGTGTTCCCTGTTCGTTACATTTTTTACTTTCGTCGTGGTAATGCGCGGTTCTATTAATAAGCGGTCTGGTTTGTTGGAGGAGACTGCAGCTTGCCGCGTCACGTACGCGTGGCTTCGCTGGTGGCCCCCATTTTTTGTTTTGTTTTGTTTTCACTGAAACGGCCGCGTCTCGACTCGGAGCTATAAAACCCGACGAGCGCGCGCGCCTCGCTGTCTTCACCGTCGTTCATGACTCAAAGAGGGGGGTAACCATTAACGAGGGCGTTCCCATGGTAATGAGGTTTGTACACGTGCTGGTGCACTGACGAATGGGTTTGTTTCTTTCTTTCTTTCTTTCTTTCTTTCTTTCTTTCTTTCTTTCTTTCTTTCTTTCTTTCTTTCTTTCTTTCTTTCTTTCTTTCTTTCTTTCTTTCTTTTCTTTCTTTCTTTCTTTCTTTCTTTCTTTCTTTCTTTCTTTTCATGCTTCCGAGGGCCTGCTGACTTCCTGAACTGCGTGTGTAAGACGAAATCGAAAAACGAGCGCTTTAACGATCATTATTAATTTCGTTAATACCGCTGTACTATTCGCGCTCATATACGCTACAGGCGTTATCTCATATGTTCTGTGATAAGTGGGTTGGTGCGGAGTGAACAAAAAAAAAAACGATGTGGTGTACCTACTGCGTTTGTCTCCGATTTAAAACAAAATTGAAATGACAACATAACAGTGTATATGAAGTTTCTAAAAACTTTCACTTTATAGAAGTGTGCCGCTTTCGAAAATTACCGGCGTCACGATTCTGTTTTCGCCAAATGTCGAACTCCAGAGAGCACATGTTACATAATCTTCTCTTATAGTTACAGGCATCCTATTTTCACTGAATCGAATATTGAAATCGGAATTAAAAAATAACGTGTAATAATAATAAACATGATCTCATCAATACATTTCATGGACATATGGCGTCGAATGAAATTTCAGTCACCAGTCTAGCGAGATGAGATGAAATTAGTATTCATCTACTAGCAGCAATTTATACATTTCTATTATCCGAGAGGGCAATGCACGCATTTTTGAAGAAAAAAAGCAGGATTTGAAGTTTCATGAATTATAGATGGCACACGTACACATGACATGGCGGCAACATTCTATTTGTGCCTTTATATATACCAAAGGTCGGATGGCCTGCAGATTGATTCAATTTCGCGTCAAATTGAGACCGTTCGCTACTTTATTTAGACTGCTCCTGCGAATCAGTGAATCATTGCGTTTTGCGGTAAACAAGTTTCTTCAGTTCGGATCTGCCCGCGTGGTTGCGACACAAGTAAAATGAACACTAAACTTGAATCATTATAATAGGAAAAGAATGAAGTTTAGAACTTAAAGCACGAATAAGAGTATATATGGACTTGACACGACGCACCTCAGAAGCGCTATCTGGTGCTTGTGATGATTGACGTGTCAAGTGCCGTCAAGTGTGCCGTGCCAAGGCACATAAATATGTATTTTTGTTCATCGGGAGCTCTGTGTAAGAAACAGTGCGATTGGCTTGTTTTTGTTGGGCAGCTATATCTTCGCGGATTCATTCATCGTTCGAGACTGAGGCACCGAATGACATTAAGTCGCTCAAACCTTCTTTGGCATGCAATGACTTTCACAATGTTGGCAGTTCGAGATTCGTAAATTTGATGTCATCAGGTGCGGGGGCGCTGCCCTCCCATTTCTCATGATGCTCACCATTAGCAGGAATGCATCAAGTCAATTATACAGAGTTCGCTCTACAAAGCGCAAGAACAATGAGAGAGTGAAGTGCTGCTCAATATGACGTCACATCCGTGACGGATGTGTTGCTTAATGACGACAGATCCGTGTGGCTTGGAGGCTAAGCCTCCGAGTAACTTATTCTATTACTGCATGAAGATCTTACAACGCTCGTTATTTACGCCATGGCCAGTTGCTATAGGAAGCCCACGGTTGGGTTCGCCCTCCCTTCGTCGCAGGAGACAGGCGATGCTTCTGCAGCAGGCGCCCTCTTCCCTGCACGGTGGCTCCCAGGGCTCGTCGCTGGGAAGCCGCCTGTCTGCCACCAATCACCATCACACGACGCTAGTGTCCGGCCAGGAGGACTCGAGTGACGACGATGACAAGTTGGACGTCGGCGAGGCGTCGGACCTCAGGCCGGACGGCGTGCTCGGTGCGAGCCCCGGTCGGGACAACGGTAGGAGGCTCTCTATGTAGACGATGCGCACGTATTCGCGGCTTGCACCCACGCTGAACGTCAGGCAACCTTATGAAATGCTCCTGCCTGTGGTTTATATAGTTGGAAGCCAACAGGAAGACTCTGCAACATGAACATGCTGCTTTTAGTGTCATATATATCAACAGTAGAGCTGTTGCTCGTGACGATTTCAAGAAGGTATTTATACGTAAACATTTCGGGGCATTCAAATCGGACTTGCATGTAGCGGAGATCACGCTGAGATACATATATACTTCGGCACGACTTAACAAGCACAGCTTTCCCAGCTTTTATAAACAGTGTGCCCAATGTCGGAGTACAGCGGAAGCACAGCTATTCGACAACACTGATGACACTCCATTGTGTAGGTATAGCTGCTCATGTCTCATTCATATCAGGGCAAAACGGTTGAATCAGAAGGTTTCTTTCTTCGGAGTTTCCTTGATAAGTTATAGAACGTTGATGCGCAATACGATCAGGAGCATACGTCAATTATAAAACACTTTAGACGAGCGCTGCATCCCTTATCGTGGTCCTAATTACATTCCTACACCTGTCACCGCAGATGACCGGCGCGACGACCGTCTCGACGGGCGCTCTCCCCTCAGCAGCACCGGCTCGATCGACCTTCATGACCGAGTTGGCAAGCTGTCTTCGAGCGCAGCGATCTCCGGTCTCCCACAGCCGTCGCCTTTGCTGCCGTACTTCTACCCACCGTCGCTGTACCCGCCGGGCCTGACGTTGCCGCAGCTGTTCTTCCCTGGCGCTGCCGCCGCCGCCGCTGCGGCAGCCGCGGCGGCCGCCGCAGGCCTGCCGACGTCACCCGGTGGGGCGACCACTCCCGCTGCGCTCTCCTTCCTCATGGCGGCCAACCACCCGCTGCTCAACCCGGCGGGTTACTCGGAGGTAGCCGCCAGGCTGAAGCAGCACCGCTTCTCGCCCTACACGTTGCCGGGTAGTCCTGTGGCGGCGACGGCGTCGCAGCAGTCTCCCTTCCGGTTCCGGCCTGGCGGCGGTGGCTTCTTCGACGAGGACGGCTCCCCGCCGCCGCCGGATGCGCGGTCGCCTCTCGAGACGTTCCCGAGACAACACCAGCGGCACCCGACACCACCTTCGTCGACGACTCCGCCTCCTCTGATACCGGACTGCGGGGCGTCGTCCGCCGCTCCTTCGTGCTCGAGCAAGCCCGGTACGCCGGTGAACTCGGACGACGGCGGCTGCAACTCGTCCTCGGAGGGTTCCTCCTGTAGGAGCACCTCCGGTGGTGGGTTCGCCTCCGGCGTCTCGCTCGCCGCTGCTACGTCGTCATCGGCGGCGTCGAGGAAGCGCGCCTCACCTCCGCTCTTGTCGTCTTCGCGGTCCACCTCGAACGACCTGAGGAGCATCGAGAACATTGTGAACGGACTCGAACAGCGGCGCAGAGACTCAATGGCCGCCGCGGCTGCGGCTGCCATGGCGGCCGCGCAGCAGGACAGCAAGGCCGGTTGCTAGTACAGGATGTATTGTGCAATGCGTGTTGTGTACATAGACGCCCTGCTGTATACGCTAACATGTGTTCACGCGCTACCCTCCGTGTCGGATTGTCTTCGCAAAGCACTCACGAAAAGCTTCCAGGTTTGGGCATGTCCATGTTGGTGAATCGCTTCGTGTCGAAGGGTTGTTGTCTCGATTGCTTGTGGCTGCTGCTGCTCCGACACAAAATGTGTAGAGCAAACGTCCTTAGACGTCGTTGTTTTACAACCGTGCGGGTATGTTATCAAAGTCCTAAGATGGCATGAGGGAAGTGACCTGCGCTCGGCAGAGCGTATTTACGTGCCGCCTGCCAATATATTCGGCGAGCATAACGTTAACAGAGGAACCGCGTGCCGATACCTCCCTCTCATTCCCCACCAGTTTGTCTCATGTCACTGCAAGTATGTTTACATTATGCGACCCATAGTTTAAACGTGGTAGTGCTGGGTGGCAGTCAATAGATTTTGCGTGGCTAATCATTTGAACTCAGTCATATACAATCTGACCAAGCTTATTGCAGCTCATATTCAAGCTTTTGTAGTTATAGAGTGCTTCGCGAAGTCAGTGGGGCGGAGTGTGCGCGTGTGCGAGATGCGCGCCTCTGCAGTGGGATGTTTCTAATAGAATGTCCTACGTGTGTGTATGTGCGCATATCATATTTCGGTGTGCACGTGCGTGTGTGATCGATGGACGTCCGCAAGCATCGACGGACCGCAAAGCTTTGCTGGTCAAACTTTCCGCCCGTATGCCGACGATGTGCGCTTGAACTGCTACCGTGGACAATATTGCTGGGATGAGTTTGTGTGATGCGTATGCGTGACCGTCATTTTGTTCCTATGTCCCTGATGTTAATATTTTTTTCTTTCGGGCGGCTTGTTTCAACTGCTAGGAGCGCTTGTCATCTTCTAGCTCTGCTGCGAAATGAACGTATGTACCTATACGTAAACTTCTAATACGACGATGATGGATTCGGGAGCTGCGGTACGTGACATGCCTTGACGAGGTCCTGTTTACAAAAACCAGCGTGCAGTGAACGCATAAAGATTTATAGTGAGTGCGTATAATAGAAGCCGCGGTCGTTTGTTCGCCCGTAGCGCTGGAGCTGGCAAGTTTTCTGACCTCTCCTTAATTACCGAGATAGCACAGATCCATTCACTGTGGACAGGTGTGAGCGTTTGACGTTCCATGCCTGAAAGATTCTTTTCTTTTTAATGGCTTGTGTGGAGTTCTCGTGTGAGTTATGGTAGCTGCGTTCTCTACATCAAAATTCAATGTTTTCCTCGCGACCGAGCCCCTGTCGGTGCCGTTATTTCTCGGTGAAAATACCGAAGCTAAGCGACGTGTCTGCTTTTAAAAACCCTCCGTTTGCCGACTCTGTTGTGAACACGTACCTTGAGGAAAGAACCCGCACTTGAGGCGGTTCGACAGTATATAACACAATGAAATTCATATTTTACGAAAACATGACCGGTGTGAGTATTTCGAAAGACCTTGTATCCTATAGCACGTGATATGCCAGTTTCGGCTGGTACACTTTACACCTATAACTTCGAGACGTACTCATTAGTAATGAACTTCATTGTATTTAGGTGTGCACAGCAGTTCCATTTCGCCCTTTTTTACTCTGAAAAAGAAACTTTGGTCATGTTGTTGCATGGGCAGTGTCGCATAACTACACGTTTGCGTCAATAAGAGAGTGTATTACCTGAAAAAAACAAAAAAAACATCGCACTTATTTCTGAACAAAAGGCCCTCGCAGTCGTTTAGGTTTGTTGGTGCGAGAAACGTCTCATACGTATAGGATTCTTTTTTTCAATCTCCAGACAGCTTTGAAACAAAGACGGGGTTATACGTTTTCCCGCAATATACGTTTACCTGCAATGATTAACGACGCGGCGTCGTAAACATCGCTTTGGCTTTTCTCCCATAGCCAATGGCCTTGAGAGAATTCAAGAAGGAACCCCATAGACAATTTACAGGCCGCAAGCATTTCAGTTGTACATAAATATGACAAGTATATATAGTATAAATATATAAATATGTATACGAAACAAGGTTGCAATATCACTGCATTTGTTATAGCTGTATAATTAAGCACAAAGCATACTATTTTGCGTATTTTGCAACATTCGTCACCAGCCTACTTATTTTCCTTTTCATTTCATTGAAAGAATCCGAACATTATGTTCTCACAGTGTTCTCACTGTATCTGCCTTTTTTTTTTTGTTATTGCTGAGCAAGCCTCTATGGATCTTCAAAATAAGCATTGATGTGTGAGACGCACTGACGCATGAGCTTTGTGTGGCGAAGGCGTCACTTATGTTATATTTATTCCTCAAGTTTCAGCAGTCAGAACGAACATATTATTGACTGCGTTTAGCAGTAAGAAAGATAGCAGTAAGGGAGTGCTGTGGCATAACGGTCGACATGTACTGCGCGGCTGCAAAGCTCAAGAAAGCACACAGTACTTACGTGATAGCTGAAAGTATTGGGAGTAATCTTGTTATAGGCTTTGCTCGAAAACGACCAGCGCTCTCGAAGCATTCGGGATTGTATACGCCCCATCTGTGTCTTTTACCAAAGACGGTTCCTTAATGTCAAGAGATTTGGAGACATCAAAATTTCAATTACACTTTCTCACATTGTCATGTGTGTTTCGTATATTGATCAAATTGTGTTCTGGCCTATTTTTCCCGGCTGTAGTGTGCAATCGACGGCTGACTGACATCGCTGGTGTGTTTGTGAAACGTTGTGACGTATGTGAAATCGGCTTGGCCTCGGTGGAAAAGCTCCAGTGCTCGAGCAGTGCGAAACCTCACTGCTTCTTGATACGCAATAGAGCGTGTTTTCACTGGAATGAAGAAACTTAAGTTTAGGCAGAAGCGTTTTATTCCAACTTTATTCACGAGAATGTTTACATATACGCTATCCGTGACCCTGTAGAAACAGAAAATAGCAGAATAATCAGACGAAAGCAATAGGAAGTTTTATGTATTGCGGCTTTGGGCAACCCAAAGGACCTTCATACGTAACTAAAGGAGCTTTGCGGATCCAAAGTACCTTTATGCTTCTTCAAAGCACTTCACCCTCTTGAGTTCTCTTGTCAACCGCTTTGGGATCTGTTGTAATTACGGCGAATTACGGGCACCGAAGACCTAATACCCTCTGGAAATACGCCCGGCGAGCACTTGACGAATAAAAGTGATACCCGCATCTACAACCTAACACATGCAACGGCGACCGGTCGGTGAGCGTGTCACACAAAGAGCTTTCATTCCTGTTATGGCCGCACACGAAAGCTTGTATCACTGTTTGTTTATTCGTCAAGTGCCGTCGATTTCGTGGTTTCCGTCGCGATAATGCCACAAATTAATTGTGCGAACATATTTAAGCATAAAGGTCTATGGAGATAAAGCGCTCTGTCTACACATTTTGTTTCAGTGTTTTTTTACTATCGAATCTTTTTTTTTTGTTTGTTAAGAAAATTTTTTTGTGATCAGCAGTGGCGTTTCTATTGAGCTGTGACGAAAGCTGAAATTCTGATGTCTCAAATCTATTGCCCCACTTTTTTTTTCCTTACTCTGTGTTGGTGTTTGTGTGCGAGTATGTACTTTCACCTGTGTTCGCGTCACTGCTTGAGTGCATGCTTGTAAGTGCAGGAAGCGAAAGAGAAAAAACAACAACAACCAAGAACTGTTCGACTCGCGCTCTGTTCCACAGCTCCGGGAGAAGAAATCCGCATGACTGTACATAAACTTCACTCGAGCGCTATTGTTCAAATAGGAGCGTGAGAAAGGGACAAAAGCGATTCTCGACGGATGAGAGTGATGTGTGTGAGAACAATAAAATTAGCTATACGACTGTACAATGAAAACGACAAATGACTCGACATGTCTGTCTCTTTCTTCCTCATCTCTTTGGGAGACATGACTGTACTGTATACTGCGTGTGGTAATCACGCCATAGTGCACAATGTGCGCTTGCAAAAGTGAATTACGTGGCCTTGAATGTATAATTGCCTTTGAGAAGTCTCAAGAACACCCAACGGAAGCATACTGCTTGTGTATGTCACACTGCCAAGGTCTTGCATTTACACTGAGTATAGCAAAAGAATGTTGTTTTGTTTTTCTTCCTCAGCAGTAGAGAGCATAAATTTTTCATATTCATGTAGTATCTGTACGACTCGTGTGCGTGGCTTTGTAGTCTGTACCGACTCTTAATCAGGTCTCGCTTAAAGTACTGGATATAACCAGAAACCGGACATTTTTTGTCTATAGTTTCCTGGATATAGTCAGCATTTAGCCAGGACCTGATCTAGAGTGTACTACGGGAAAACGAACGCTTCGTCAATGGACTAATAGACAATACGGCTGCCTGCGTTTACGGTATAGCGGAGAGCGAATATTCTAAAACTTCTAATGACAAACCCAATATCCTGCTGCTGGGTTTGTAGAACTATTTACGGAGGGCGAAAATGTTACACGGTGGCCATGTCACATGCTGGAATCTATGTGAAGCGGATATTTGATGAATAGGTCAATTAAGCTCTTCAAATACTTCATTCTGGGGCAAGTTCAGTTGTCTTTAATTTCATTCCGAGCAATGTTCAAGATGATGAAACACCTATTTCGGGCATATTATCTTAGGCAAAGAATGTTTCGCTTAAAAGATAAACTATTCAAAATACATGTCTGACTGAATTAGGTTCCAAAAGCTCCAGTTATCACTCTATACTCGTGCTGTACAGATGGAAGTCGCTGGTTAACGGCCATGTCATGCTTTCCAAAGCAGTTTCGTACACGCCGAACTCCAGCGCTCCCGCAAGGAACGCCTCAATAAGGAAATAACTTGCATAGTCCATGATTGTTTACATCCCGCGGCTTTATAGCCAGCATCACGGTGCGCGACCTTTACAACGAAATGACCTGCATAACGAAGTATATTGAAGGTCCAGCGCACTTTCTTATAGAACAGTTTGACTGTAGATAAAGTTACGAGTATACTATACGCACAAAGCTACTGACAGGGTGTACTTACAATCAGACCAAACGTGACCAAGGTGTGACCAAATGAGATCGACTGGCAGGCAGCCTCACTTCATCTTTCTCGTTGTCGTCACTGCATCACCAACAGTCTTCAGGCCTTCAATATCTTCACGTGACAGTACAGCGGCCTCGATGACAGCAAGACTCTAATTAGCGGAGATACAAAAAAAAAGGGGGGGGGGGGGGGAAGAGAAGCAGACACTAGACATGAGAAGGAAGGAGTGTGCGTTTGCGAGGCGGGTGTGCCCGACAAGGTTGAATCGCCTGATGGAACTCAGGAAATTAGCGGGGTGTCCCAAGGGAAAGAAAGACGATCCTTCTAGAAAACTCGGCCTACATGGGGGACACGGTTGGCGCGACAACATCGCGCAAAGGCCACACACATGTGCGCGTGAAAGTTGACGCTGCAAATGTGGCGGCCTTTCGTCGAGGGGAAAGACTATCTCCCACAAATCTTCCGTCGTCGCTCTCCGGTCTACGTATATGGGCGGCGTATGACGCCCTCCGTGTGACTATACCATACACATACGCTCCACACTACCAGGCTTAGCTGCCGCGTTCGTAGGGACGGAACAGTCACGGCCTCGAAAGAGTGTTGCTATGCGTTCGTCTCTTTCGAAAGGAAAATGAGGCGAGTCGACTTCCTTCCGGGGCTGGGATTCTCGCACGGGCGGATGCTACGTCTCGTCTCGTGCTGTCAGACACGAACCACACACAAACGTGTGCACACGTGGAAATGCGCGCGGGCGCTGGCTGGGCTGCCTCGGCTCGGCGCCGCCGCGTCTCTACGCAAGCTGCAGCAGCAGCAGCAGCTGATGCGTGACGCAAGCGCGTAACGCGCGTGTCCAATCGCGACCGCCATTTCACGCGGCCGCGGGAGGAGCGCCGGCTGCGCGCCGCGCCTCTTGGCGAGACACCGCCACGGTGGAAAGGGCGAGGCGTTGCGGCGCAAGTGTGATTTGAAGTTGCGGCAGCGCGAAAACTTGTGCGCGAAAACGCGTGCTCGCGGTTTTTGCTGAGTATGCGGAGGGCTCTGCTGCTGCGGATAGAAGTGGAGAAAGCGGTATGCCCTCAGCGCGACTGCGTCGCTCTCATGTGGATACGAGAGAGACCTGGCCGATGTTGGAGGGAAACAACTGCGTTGCAAAAGACACACCACCGCCAGAACTGCTCGCATACCAGGTCTAATCAAAATGCTGCTTGAGTGGTCTTTGTTGCATTGAAACTTCCACCTGTAGGAACATTCAATATCTACCACGCATTCGCATATGAAAGTCAAACCATGAATGTCGAAAGTCCCAATATATTCCATGGTTTCTTGGGAGGTCCCAAGGAGGTTAAAATGGTCTAGAGCATCTTAAAGATCGCATGAGGCGCCAGCGAACAAGTGTTTCGAAAAAAAGAGACGCTGCATGCAACTGGGCGCTTTGAAGTGTGTGTTTGTGTGTGTGTGTGTGTGTGTGTGTGTGTGTGTGTGTGTGCGTGCGTGTGTGTGTGTGTGTGTGTGCGTGTGTGTGTGTGTGTGTGTGTGTGTGTGTGTGTGTGTGTGTGTGTGTGTGTGTGTGTGCGTTGACAGACCTTTTATTTATTCCACACAATTTACATCTCCAGAATTTCCCTCTCCAGTCCCCTTGCAATTTTTTTTCTTTTTTCTGGCCCATTTGACGATATTCCTAGCTTATTCTGTATCAGACTGGTACCCAACACCTTACGCCCTTGCACGGGCTATAGAATTGTAGTGTACCTAGACTTACACTATTGGTGATCGCCCTTACTTTAGAGCAATTGGCACGGACTATACGTAGATACCATAGGCTGTGCAGATATTCTAAGCGCTGGCATTACAGATATTATAGGGAAGTATGACGTGACGGTGGCTGACAAGGCCGTGCTGTCGTCGCTTTTTTAGTGGGATGCGGGCGAAGGCTGAACCGAAGCGAAGCGATTGCGGCTGCCGCGTCCAGCCAGACCAACAGCCAGAGCCTTCTGTCTAGCCCACGGAGTGGTCTAGCCCGCGCTCTTCTTCTTCCCTGGTCGACTGGCCGAGGGTGGCGCGGCGCTACAAGATTAGGGCTGACAAGTTTACTCTGGATGTTCATAAACGTTGTTAGGCGAGGGCTTTAGGTGCACCGGCTAACACGTCCCGATGAAGAAAGCTGCCGCTGACAACGTTCCGTTACGCCTGGCCAAGCAAGTGTACCACTGCTCTTAAACACTTCGCAGCTTTACAGAAGTACCGAGGGCACTCCTAATACGCAAACTAATATGCATTTCGCGATCTAACCTCGCCATTGTATACCGAATGAACAGCAAGCAACGTTAAAGGTTGCGCAGCATCAACGGACGTACGGTAAAGGCGTGCACCTTGAATCTTTGTATCCAGTTGTCTCGTGGATTATTGGCACGCTGCCCTTGGCTGCATGTATACACCATGGCCCACCCTGCTTTCGCGACCAAAGA
Source organism: Rhipicephalus sanguineus (assembly GCF_013339695.2). NCBI lineage: Eukaryota > Metazoa > Arthropoda > Arachnida > Ixodida > Ixodidae > Rhipicephalus > Rhipicephalus sanguineus. Next base: position 76,543,606 of record NC_051179.1, on the reverse strand, counting down.
AAGCTGCGGCACAAATACTTTTTTCAGTTACGTCCGCCTTTCGTTTCTTCACCCTTCTTTTTTTTTTCCCGCCGTGCAGGCAAGATTGGCGAAGAGATGGTCCAAAGGGGGTGGCACTTGGACAGAGTGACAAATGGTTTTCTACGCGAACAGGATGTCTACATGTTGCCACCGCGGCAGTTGTACTAAAAACAACACTCCCGAGGAAAGGCGCCGTACGTTACTTGGCGACAAGAACACGAAACGAAGAGAGAGAGGGAGAGAGAGAGAGAGAGAAAGAAATGTATACAGAAGCGACCACCTTTCGGGGAGAGAGGGAGTGAACCTTTACTAATTGCAACCGGCTGCTGCTGCTGCATGCGTCGGCTTCGTGGTACGTGGCTGATGCAGCGATTAGTGTACGCGGGTGCAAACAGCAGGCAAAGAAACAAGTGCAGTGCGTATACTGTAACGACAGAAAGAAGACGCGTCGTAAGTGAACCGGCGACGCGAAAGTTCTCGCGCAGATTGCGCGGCGACGTCTCACCCGCGCGAGAGCGTCGCGCATGCATGCAGGACGTGCGTGATGGAGGGACCGCGACAACGCGAATTAGCGCCGCCGAGCGGCGCGTCCTCTCTTTCCGGCCTTTTATCCGCTGCCGTCTGGTTTCGCACGTTTCTTCCGGTCGGTTCTGTGCCGTCGGTGTAGCAGACGTACACGCAGATTGTTTTAGCACTACGAAAAACTAAGGAAACCGCACTATAGTTTCTTACGCAAATCACCGTATAGAGAATATTGGCGCTGCAATCGCTAAGCGTGTACATAACGTGCGTGGATAGAGCGAGGGGGCTCTCTTACAGCGAAAGCTGTTATGAGATCACAACAACAGTCGATTTTGGGGGCGTAGTTGTCCGCCGCCGCCGGTGTCCGTAATCGCTATCGAGCACAGTGAGAGAAAAAAAAGAAAAAAACATGGCTGATCCCTCCGTCATAGGAATCGGTATAACACGAAAGTTAAACGTGTCTTCACAGAAGTAGTGCTCATTGTGTAGTGATGTATGAGAGCTTGTACAATGTCTATTCGTGTTTGGCAGCTATAGCACCGTTTGACGTGGATGCACCCATGTTGACAGCATGTCTCTATCGCGACGACTAACGCCCATGATCATTATTAAACCGTTCTGGTAGCTGACGATGTGATATTTGGACACAGCGAATCGTGAATCCCGCGTAAGGATGATATCAACAAGCTCATAACACTGGTACCCGGTATGCACTTCTTCACAGCGTCGTCAATTAAGGAGAGAAACGGCACGGTGTGCGCTTTCTAGTAATGGGTAGCCGACGCCTGTGCTCATGCATACATAACACACACTGCGCTTCAGCAACACGGGTGGTAGAGGTTCGTAGCCTGAGCCGCAAACGCGTGCGTCCCGCTGGCCTCTGTCTCGCAGGCGCGGCTCTCGCTCCACCAAGGCACGACATTCGCCCGTCGAAACCGCGTCCTTTCTGCAACGCATATTGCAGCAGTTTTGTTCGTCGGTGCTCTCGCAATTGAAGCAGTCGGCCGCGGAGAAATCCCGTTGGTGCACGTGGAAGCAGCACTACTCCGATGAGCCGACGCACGCTAACACGAAGCCAAAGGCAAAGAACGTAACTGCGTCAAGCGTGCCTCGGCGACGCCAGCGCGGCCAGTCTACCTCTCTGGTATCGAGACGCTTTAACCATTACCTCTGATATCGCGTGCAATCTCGGAGGAAGCGCTAGTAAGTGTCGATCGTGAAGCATTACTTCTTTTCACACCTCACAGACGGCGGCACCGCCCCGCTCCGCCCGCCGCGAAAGAGAATGTGGGAAAGATATAAGGCGCGTTCGCGCCGTGTCCGGCATCTTCCGAGTTAGCTTACTCGGTAGCGCGTCGGGCGCTTGCCGTCGCGGCCGCAACGTCGTGGGTTCGATTCCCAGCGGGGTATATTCTTCTTGGTTTTCTTTTCTTTCTCACCCGTTGGCGTCCATTTTATCAACGTCATATCCGTGACGGATGTACTTGGTGAACCCCGGCATAAAACACTTTCGTGTTAAAAATCCAGCATTGGGCGTGATTTTGAACCCAGGCGGTCTGCGTGGCAGTTGAGTATTCTACCGCATAACCGTGCCGGTGTTTGAAATTCCTTCGCTGGAATACCCTGTACAGGTGTCATGTCGGGCGACGACTCACTCTAACAGGTGTAGCGTCACACAATGCGAATTGCGTAGCGAGTGGCTGGTTTACAAAGAGCTGAGCCATAATACTTCATCGTCATCAGCGACAGCCTCAACAAAGTGCACATACGGCCTTACAGACTCGCAGTGGGTACCTTTCTTCCCGCAGAATGTTGAATAATGGCATAGTGTGTACTAGCCTACTTTGTAAAATAATAACGATTTTGTGGTGCAGTGGGTATTTTGCGACTGTACTTGCAGTAGTAGCCCCAAGAGAGTTTACAACGGGCTCTCGAAAGGCTGCTTCTGCAGCTTTGGCTGTGACTGCTGCGAGTTCAGCGCAGGTCTCTCTCTCTCTCTCTCTCTCTGTGTGTGTGTGTGTGCGTGCGTTTGTGTGTGTGTGTGTGTGTGTGTGTGTGTGTGTGCGCGTGTGTGTGTGTGTGTGTGTGTGTGTGCGCGCGTGTGTGTGTGTGTGTGTGTGTGTGTGTGTGTGTGTGTCTTTTGTTGTAAATTTTTTTGGGAATACCTGCATCACCTAATAAAGAAATGGCAACCCTTGTCCTGACGTTAGTCACTTTTTAGGCGGCACTAACATAAAATAAGTTTAACAGATCCACTACAGAGAATGCTGGCACCGCGATCGCTAAGGAGGGCAAGAGCGCGGTCTTCCCCCGCCACCATCTCAGGAAGCTTCTATGTCATAGCCCTACTAATTAGCAGCTGAATTGTGTTCTGCACATCTAGTATACTGATAAAATTAACCTGGTGCAACTAAACTTCGAATTGTTGATTACAAGAATAACAGATTTATTTATTAAATTTTGTGTACCTCACTCAATGCACCAGTTATACTCCGGCGCTTAACGCACTTAAATTAAAGTGAGTAACAGAGCAGGACTTTGCGCAATGCAGACTTTGTAAACAAAGGCGTTGACTCGGTGAGCTGAGACTAACACCGGCGCACGATATGTGCCCTCACGATGGTATCTAATCCAACCTTTTTGCTGCTCACGCTTCGTCCTTCTATTGTGCCTATTCAACAAATAAATAAATAAGACGTTGTGAATCGGGCCCCTAATGTATGGCTCACAAGCATGACGAGGAGGCTTGCACTTTTCCATCCCCGACGCTCTCGTCTCGTGATAAGCGATCGGATCCCTCTCAGCTTGTTCGCACCGCCAGCAGTTCTTGCGCTGCTGTCAAAAGTGAAGAGCTTCAACACGGGGAGCTGCGCAGCGCCGGTAAGGTCGCGCGGCAAAACCTTCGATAACTATTGCACGGCGGACTCTTCGATACGCGTTCACTAGACACAACCGTTTACCGCCAGCGGGATATCCCCAACGAACACGTGCTCGAGAACGTGTCTGCGAGGACTTCAACGCGTGCACGCACGTCAGAAGGCGAGGGGGAAGCGAAAGGTCGTCGTCACGCTCGCCTGCCAAGTTTATTCCGAGCCCTGCATGGGTGGTGAGGCTGCTGCTGCAGCAAGCAAGAACAGGGATACGGCGCCGTCTCGCCTTGCGCCGCTAATTTCCGCGAATTAAGAGTCGAGCGGCCGCCGCGGCTAACCTTCTCCGCCTGCAGAAGGCTATGTTGGCTTAAACGTTGCGACACGAAGGAGCTTTCCGTGCGCGTATGTATACAAGTGAGACAGAGAGAGAGAGAGAGGCAAAGGAAAGACAGGGAGGTTAACCAGAGATCTCCAATTGGCTACGCTGTACTCGTGTATAAGAGATGGAGTGCCTGGAATGGAGAACAGTCTACGACAACACCATAAGGTCCTTATAACTCAGACCATAGACGTGCGAACAGGGTGGGGTTCAAGTGTGGCGCCCCCGTAACAGCTATAGTCACGTAGCATAAGTCACGTAATCACGTAACAGCTATAGTCACGGGACATGTTCCAGCCATAAACCCCGTAACAGCACGTAGCAGCTAGTCACGTGAGATGTTCCCGCGAAAATCACGTAACATCTAGTCACTTACATGTTCCCGCCAAAACCACGTAACAGCTAGTCGTGCGACTAAAATGACGTAACATGACGTATACCATTAGTCACGTGACTAAAATCGCGTAACATCACGTAACAACTAGTCACGTGATTCTCATCACGTAACATCACGCAACAGCTATAGTCACGTGACTAAAATCACGTAACAACTGGTCACGTGAGATGTTCCCGCTAAGAACCACGTAACAGCTAGTCGCGTGATATGTTCCTACCGAAACCACGTGACACGTGCGTAGTGTGAGGAACCGACCGACACTGGAAAAGGATACTCAAGCCTACCATACTTAGCACTACTGCCAGAAACTTAGCATCTCTAGCAAAAGCTTGGCATCCCTAGCAAAAACTTACAAAAAAGCTAGGTCGAACACTATATAGCTCCGCGGTTGGTTCCAGCCTTGCGCCACTAATTTTAACGATAATGGCGGCCGACGACCCCTGGTGTTGCCCTTATCACCGGAAAGCCTGATACCAAAGGCAGGCCGTTACGAGCAACACGTCATCGCTTCATTTTCATTTTGGCATCCATTGTGAAGCTTGTTTTGTGTCAGACTCGACAAATGACGGAGGGGATCGGGATTAAACTTGCCTCCTCCTTACAAAGAACCCTGAGCATGCCTATATGACTATGGCAATGTCTAATGCACAAACACATTATCAATGCACAGTCACAATGTGCCGTTTATACGCAGCAACGCCTCCGTATAACGATTCGCGCTGAGATCTATGTGTAGGCCAAAGCTATATCTGCGGAGAGATTAAAATAAAGAGCATCTCGGCTACTTTGTTTGTGTCGTGTTAAAACATTAATATTTGTTGTTACGATCGATATAAAATGATGTTAACTATCCTTATGTTACCTCTCCAGAGCAAAACCGGGTACAGTATTTACGATGTCATACTCTAGTTATCTTCCTTTCCGCCCCTTCTTAGGTGGCCCTACATCAGGGTAAGTAATCGCGAATATTTTTTTAGGTGCGCAGCGTAAGACAGGCCGCCACGCCCAACATTTGTAAAGACATAAATCAGCACTGCGTCTCTGTCTATAGCCTCATTGCTAAGGGAGCAGGTGTTACCAAACGACCTGTGTATGTAGGTAAGTGTCAGCGTTTGAATAATAATGAACAGTGTAAACAGTACATGGAGCACGAGGAAGCAACGTTGCTTCTTCGATAAAGCAGAATACCACCGTATCAGGTTTTACCCTGCCGTATCAGGTTTTACCACCGTATCAGGTTTTACCCTGCCGTACACGTGAAAAAGTACAGTCAGGTGTTTTACAGTAAAGCTGTAGATGACTGCATGCGTTCTGGCGGCTGGCGTCCGCGGACAAAACGACGCGTAGAACAACAATTTCGGGCGCCAATTGCCACTGCCGAGACCTCTTTCACAGGTGTCGCGATACTCGGAGACGGCCCTTTCCGCCGATGGTTGTGTCCCTTTGTATCGTGACGTATAGACATCGCGCTAGCGCTGTTATTAGCAGTTGCCCTTTGGATTCGCTATGTGACGGATAGTTCGCGTGGAGGAAAGAGAGCGGGAATCGCAGCAGCGCGTCAACGCGCACAGAAGCGCGAATACGTCGTGAAACCGCTGCCTCAAAACGTACAGTCGCAGCCGCCAGCTTCGTTGCTTTCTATCTTTACTGTAGAAGGAGGGCTCTTATTATTTTTTTTTTCATATATCGTGTACTATTCTTAGAGCTCCAGAAGGGGCGCGCAAGAGAATAACATTACGAAAAAACTGATTAGGTGTTTATGATAAAGTTATATAACATACCAAATGCAATTTATGCAGTGAAAGTATCTGCGTAATCAACTAATTAAAAGGATAGACTGGGTGTTTCAAGACGACCATACGCACAATATGTGTCACTGCTGTATATTTCGCATGAGATATGCCACTATTTGGAGAAGAGAAAGGAAGCACAAATACGAAAGCTTCGCTCAAGAGTCGTACAACGTCTGCAGATACTTACGGTAAACGTAGCGACGCGACAGCCTTCCCGAAAACAAGTTCTCCTCAAAAGAATCAATAAAAAGAGTCCGTAATTTACCCATACGACTACTGCGTGAATCTAGCTTCGCAAATATAGCAATAATAAGGATGGCGACACAGGCTGTTGCGTGTAATAAGCGCAAATTCCCTCGCCAGTCTTTCGGCTACACAACGCAGGATTGTCTCGTTATTAGAGGGTTCTCCATATGCTTGCCTCTCATTTACAAACTGCTCGTATCAAGCGATGGTTCGCCTTAAATGGGCTCGCTCAAGCGGCTTCCACCGCATTCACTGCACGCGCCTATATGCGTAAGACACGACGCATCTACCGGAGATTTAACGCTTTTTAATGCAAGGGACATCTGCCCTGGATGCTAGAACTGCGTCCTCCTTTCAAGCGGTTAAGGCGAGGGTCCCGCAAGCACGGAGCCAGCTTGACTCTTCTGCCTATTTTATTCTACAAATGGCGAAATGATTAACGACGTAAGGACAGGAGCTGCGTGGCTTATAACGTCGTTACAAACGCCACGCCGCAAAATTAGGATGTAACCCACGAAGCGAAAAGAGAAACGGCCAGCTGCATGACCGAAAAAGCGTGAACGGAAGAATCCTTTCCATTAAGTGGACCACGGAGGTGAATGATGAGGTCAAAGTCTGATCGTAACATCGCGTAACTCAACGATGGCCTGGGCGATTAACTCACCGTAGTACATCAGTTGCTGATTTGTACATATTTATTTACAGGCTGCGCTGTACACGAGTATGATTCGTGATGCAGAGCACTCTTAACATGAAACTGTCGCAGGTGGCTGTATACAAACACCTGTGATTTCTGTGACTGATCACTGCTGGCTTTATTTGATTCCTTCTGTTTGTTTAATCATTTTTGTCAATGTGTGTGTGTGTGTGTGTGTGTGTGTGTGTGTGTGTGTGTGTGTGTGTGTGCGTGCGTGCGTGCGTGTGTGTGTGTGTGTGTGTGTGTGTGTGTGTGTGTGTGTGTGTGTGTGTGTGTGTGTGTGTGTGTGTGTGTGTGTGTGTGTGTGTGTGTGTGTGTGTGTGTGTGTGTAGCGGTTATGTTCTGAAGTTCTGTGCGCCGACTGGACAACTTTGGCGGGTACATACGGTGTCTAACGCCATATGCGCCTCCTATAGGCGAGTTCCAAATTCCTCGCAGTAACATGCATGGGTGTCTCATTTATTAAGCCACGTTTACTGTGGTTGCACGCCTCGAGGCCATTTCAGATTCAGTTCGCAAGGATGCGTTGCATGATAGATTAACCGACGTTTAATTCTTCTTCTTTTAAATGCAGAGCACTATAGGGGCCCGGGCTGTCATATGCTGTTGTATGCTGTTGTATGCTGTCGTGTGCTGTCGTCGCTTGGCGTAACGCAGGCAAAGCCACGTATAAAAATAGAGAAAAAAGAGGAAGAAAAATAGAAATAAAGAGAAATAAAGACAGAAAAGAAAGTGAGAAAAACTGGAAAAAAAGAAAGAGAGAAAGGAGGAAAGAGAGAGAAAATCGAACAGAAACAAAGTTTTCCCAGCTCCGCACTTCCTTCAGGCTTGGCACCACTGCGCGCGAAGCTGCCTTAATTTTTTCTTTCTTTTTGCAGCGTGGATTATCTTTGTTGACATATATATATATAGAATAGTTATACTTCAATTGCTTGGTCATGAGGGCCCCATAATGCAGAGAATCAGAACGTCACCACAGTTAGCGTTTTCGCCAACGTTTGATGATAGCTGCCACATCTCAGTCAAATAAAGATGAACCTTCTCAGTCTATTGATACTTTAACTATACAGCTGCGGTCTGTTAAATGCATACACTCTCTCCATCGTTTATCGATGCGTGCAGTATGTAACATCATCATAATCATCATCGTCGCGGTCGTAGTAGTAGTAGTAGTAGTAGTAGTAGTAGTAGTAGTAGTAGTAGTAGTAGTAGTAGTAGTAGTAGTAGTAGTAGTAGTAGTAGTAGTGCTCGAAGGTTGTGGGTTTGGGTACCATCGACGGAAGTGTTGCTTTTCGTCCACTTTAATTTCAATTAGGGGCGTGCGAATATCAAATTTTTCGAATACGAATCGAATACGAATATCCACCTTCGAATATCGAATCGAATATTGAATATAAAAAAAATGCCTCCACAGTAACAATATTTTATTTAACATGCAGCTATTTGAAAAAAAAAAAACATTAACAGACTGACTGGCAACAAAACATACACTGCTATCTCCACAACAGAATGTCCAGGCTAGCACAATGCACATCACAACGCAAGCAAATATCACGGCACAATGAAAGTGATGACTAGATGTTATCATGAAGAAATATGAGTTGCTCCACATGATCCGGCAGCAGGCGCTCCCTTTTAACAGAGACACCCCCCCCCCCTGCCACCTGAAAAGGCACGCTCGCTTGGAACAGAAGTGGCTGGTATAGGGAGATACATGGGGCAAAGCTTTGCCAGACTGGGGTATCTGAAGGTGCCTACAGTCCGCCACCAGTCACATGGGTCACTGTCTTTCTTCAGAAGTGGTCCCGCATAGTGAACGAGTGGTAGTGCGGCACGTTACGGCCGCATAATATTGAAAATGTACGGTTACATGATCGCCAACAGCGCTGCACGTCGGAGATGCACCAGCAATAAATCATACGTATTGGGGCGCTCGTCGCAGGCAGAGATCGTGCCTCCGTGTACTTACGATGTTTATCGCTCCTCTCGGCAACGTTTTTGACTATACGAACGCAGCAGAAATGTGGAAGACGAGTTATTTTATGCATGATCATCGAATCGCATATTCGAATTTTTCGAATATCGAAGCTATCGAATATTCGAAACTTTTCGAATACACGATTTTCGAATCGAATACGAATATTTCGAATGTAATATTCGACGAATATTCGAAAGTTTCGAATATTCGCACACCCCTAATTTCAATGCATGTCTTAATTACTACACTACAGTTTAAAACACCAAATAATGTCCCCTATGGTTCCCTTGCCTTAAAGGGGTGGTGCCATCAAATTTGTGGCTTGCGCGTTCTTTGCTGTAAGCGTTTTCTACAGCTCCAGGAAGCATGATGCACGCGCCAAGATTCATGTATTCTCGCTAAATAATTTAATATCGCCTTTTGATGTGGACAACTTTCGGTTTCGGTTTCTGGGCGCCGAGGTTGGGCAGTGACGTAGAAGTGTAGGAGGCTTGGTCACGTGACCACACAAGGCTGTGACGCACATAGCCAGGAAGCGATCGAAACTCGGCGAGTGATGTAGCAACTGATGCTTTGCCGGTACTATAGTGAACTAGAATATATTCTAGTTCACTACAGCCGGTACGTACGTTGCGGAAGTGGCGGAGGTCCGGAGGTCACTCACGTTACTACAGCAAATCTGGTGTGACGTCACTACAACTTTCGTTGCCCATCCTACAGATCTACGTCAGTGTTGGCGCGCTAGCGATGGGTTTCGATCGGGAGAATGGGCATTTAGGTACACTTTGGAAGTGAATTAAAATATATTCTAAACGTTTGCGGTGTCCGACCCTTCGTGTGGAGTGTCCTTGCATACAGAGGAAACTCACAACAGGCTTGTTATAGCCTCGAAATTTGATGGCACCACCCCTTTAACTGCCTGTTGGAGGCGCCTAACAAAAAAACGAGCCCCTCGAACAATTCTCCTTCTTTCGTTCTTTATTATTATTATTATTATTATTATTATTATTATTATTATTATTATTATTATTATTATTATTATTATTATTATTATTATTGTGATCATCAGCATTATTAATATTATTACTACTAGTAGTAGTAGCAGTAGAAATAGTAGCTAATTATGTTATGATGGTGGTTCTACTTCGCACATTGCTTTTTGTTAGCGCATTTCGTTGTCTTCGTCGTGCAAGCTGCACTACAATCACAGGCCGCAATTTAAAGGGCTCTTATCTTTCTGCTGCTACTTTTCACGCCATTTAACGAGTCGAAACGACGATCGCGTCCGGTCATCTCTCCAGAAAAACCCAGCAAATCTGAATCTCATCGGCCCTTTCTTTGTTTCCTATCTTTTTGTTTTTACGTCAGCATATAGCGTCAAAGTGCACGAGGTATAAACGACGCAAGACGACAGCGACCTCTCATGAATCAACAGCTGCGCAGCTCAAGTGTATCTCTGGGGTGAGAGAGGTAGCAGAAAGAAGGGAGGGAGAGGGTACACGTGGTGGTGTATGAGGGAAAGCTCAAGAGGAGGAGGAGGAGGAGGAGGGTAAGGGGTCCGAAATAGTCCGGGAAAGCGCGGCCGGTGTGTATACATGTGGACGCTGTATACAAACACAAACAACCACGGAGACGCCGTATATACTGGCGAATGACTAATGAACTGCGCGCTGACTCTCGCCTGCCAACAAGCTCCACAGGCACTCGCAAGCAGCCTCGTCGTCGTCGTCTCTGGAGAGAGATTAAAATCAGACCTGTTGGGTGGTACGTTTCGCGAGTGTTTGCCCCACAAGACGAGTTTCCGCGCTGCACCCACTTAGCGCGGGTGCGTTTGTGCGTGTTTGCATGTGTGCGCTTATTGCGAAACATTCGAGGCGCTTTGCGGTAGGTAGATAGCTTCCTCTCTAGCACTAGCTACTAATAATATTGAAAAAAAAAAATGTGAGCGATTATGGGATCGAACCTTTGTTTCCGGGGTAGCACGGCAGCCAGACGCTTTAACCATTAGGCTGCGATAGCGCACGTCGTCAAACACAAACCTGCTGATCATCAGGAGGTGCCTATTAGGCTTACAAGGGCGCGTTTTTCTTTGGGAAACTTGGTGTTTGCTCGGCTATATAAGGTACACCCGCGCTTCGCGCGTATGGGGTTCAGAAGCACTGGCCGATCCGAAGGGCAGGGGGGGGGGGGGAGGGTTTTAGAAGTTTTGACCTCGTTATTATGTGGCAGCATTTGCTTTTTGAAACTCTATTTGGTTTCAACCCCGACGCAGCGACCCAGCCGACGTTACTGCTCGTGTGATCAATTAGCGGTTTCGCAGTCTGCACGCTCTGCGCTTCTATATGTCATGCCGAAAAAGAAAGAAAAGATATACAGGACTGCATTGCGCTGAACGGCACAGATGCCGGGTCCGGTATCTCCCAACAGTGCAGCAGTGTTACGAGGCAATTTACGGAACATTTCCGCTGTTAGCTCTCTTTGGGCCTTGGTTTCATTTATAAGTAAAAAACATGCTGTCATTTTTTTTTACTGTCAATTGCGTGCAATACAGCGCTTGACACGTTGCGCGTGTGCCTGTCCTGTGTGGTTCTTGTCCTTCGCTGTTTTCGTTTTTTTTTTTTTCGCGGTTTCCTCGTCCGAATGCCTTGTGCCTTGCTTTTCAGGAGCGCATTTCTTTCTTCTTGCTGGTTCATGTGACACGATTGTTCGTTTCTTGATTTTCGTTGCACGTGAGCCCTTTCTTCTGCAATTTATACTACCCACTGCTGCTTACAGCCCCTTCTGGAAGGAGCACTGTGTGAAAAAAATAACCCACAGATAATCAGTTTCTCGATTCCTATTCTTGATATAGGTTACGAATGTCTAAGACCACTCGCTTTTCGATTATGGTTCGCGGAGCCTATATCGGCAGGGTTCGACGCCTAAACGGTTGTTCATTCTTCCCATTTTCCCACTGTTTAATCGCTAGCTATAGTTATGATCAGGTGCACAGCCAGAAATTTTTTTCCGGATCCTTTATGAATGTTCGTGCGTGTGTTTACGTGTGTGCGCGTATATATGCGCATAAAAAATGTAGAAAAAAAGATCAGTCGATGTGGGGGGAGGGGAAGGGTGTAGTCTCGGTCGGGGAGGGGAGGGGCAAGTTTCAGCACAGCATTCCCCCTCCTCCACCAATGGTAGAGTCCCATGGAAAAGCTTTGCAGCTGATGCAAAAATGGGAATGAAGAGACGACGAACTTCTCACAACGTCCTGTCTCTAGTACCCTGCATTCTGGGGGTAAAGGTAAGAAGTAAACACTGAATGAAAAACGCTGCGAGGAACACGAATACTAATACATGAAAAAAAAAAAAAAACATTATCACCATCGTGACGTGTTAAGGCTCTATCCCGACATGAGAACAACCTCTTTTTTTCCTCAAGTGCCACTGACGCGCAGCTAATGCACGTGTCTCCTGCGCGCGCAATGTAAAAGGCGTCGAGGATGTTGTTTCTTTCTTTCTGTCCTCGTGTCGCTGCGCTGTTTTTATAATGAATGCAAACCAACTTGCCCAGATTTCCGTTCTTTTAAACAGGATCTCCCTCTCTAATCTATCGCCGGATCGTGCCAAAAATTTGGTCTGATTAAGAATTGGAGGATGATAGAGCACCACGATAGATCGAAGCACCATGTGCAATACCTGCAAAGTCTATACAGATGCTGCCATCCTACTAGACGGCGGAAGGACATCATTCCTAAGTACCACGCATAATTTCATCAGCGGTCACCAGCATTACCTATTATATACGGAAGCCATGCAGTCCTCTTATAATGTACCTTCAAGCCATCCATGACGCAATGCGGGATGTCACCTCTAAGCTGCCTACAATTAAGCAACTTGACGTATTCACTGATTCTTTAGCGGCTATCCAGGAACTCAAGAAACTTCACAAGGCGATGGAAATCTGCGAGGCGATACATAAGATGAACCGTAATACAGGCACTTGCGTCAGGGTACACTGGATTCAAGGCCATGGTGCGAACCCTCACAATATTGCTGCTGACCAACAGGCACACTGCCCTCCTAATAAAGACCTCCCATCTATTCCCCTTCCACCTGAATGAACCCCTAAATACACTCCGTGCCCGTAAAAATGTCCTTCGGCAAGACACACGCGCTCTTATCCCACCGTGTGTCTGCTCTCTCCCCTTCACCTTACTATCGGAGGAAGTCGTGCTTAGGAGGCTTCGGGCAGGGGTGGCCCTTCACCCGGCTGTTATCTCAAAATGGAACTGGTCGCATTTACCAGTGGGTGCTACATGCCCGTACTGTTCTGCTTTGGTGATGCAAGCAGATGCATACCATCTTATATGGACATACCCAGGGTTACAGTCGGGACGCTCCCGTCATCTCCTGCAAGCTGGCCTTCGCTACAGTGACACAAACAGTTATGACCGATGGATACATGACAACACATTCCACGAGACACTTCTTCGCTTCATACACAGCACCGGCCTAATGGAGCACATTTAATACAAATATACAAACGAATATTATGCCTTAAGGGCAAGTCTATGTCGCAAAAAAAAAAAAAAAAGAATTGGACGGCAGTTGCAACGCTTACAGTGCTCTGCCATATGCCCGCCCGCATTGTTCTTTATTGTCCAGTTGTGCTCTCGCGCCCTCTCATTGTCGCCACGCCCCGTTTGTCCTTTGTACACCTTGTTGCAACTTAGGGGAACATCATAGACGACATCTTTTTTTGCACTGAGTGTAGTGTACCGCGTGTTCCTTAGTGCATGCAGGGATCCGGCTTTACTTTGTTTAACATTGGGCAGATCTTGGAGAATTTGCACGGGGCACTGAAAATAAGAAGTAACCAGTTCTTGGAATGCAACATCAGGGGTCCTCGGTTGCATTATCGTCAAAATCATGCATTATCAAAACCCTGCACTTCAAACGATGACGGGACGGGTCTGACTTGGTGTGGAGCATACTTTAGAGAATTAGAGGTAGACCCCCCCCCCTTCTGTTCGCACACCTATCATCATCATCATGAACGGCATCTGCCTTTCTTGCACATGCAACGCATTATCTCGGCGCGCGCTCTCTTTGTCCTCTTCTTCATCTTCTTCGCTCCATGAACACGTGCGCCCGGCGCGCGCTCTCGCGCTGCGCCGGTTTCTCCGACGTGGGATACAACAACTCGGATGGGCGAGAGAACGACTACAGAGACAAAGCAAGGAAGAGAGAAAGAAAGAGATGGAAAGATAGACAAGTAGAGAAATAGAGAGAAAGAAAGGAAACAAAGAGAAAAGGTGTACATTAGAAAGAACGAAATATAAGGAAACAGAGACAAGAAGGAGATAGAAAAAACACAGAAGAAATGAAAGGGAAAGAAAGAGAGGAAGGAAGAAAGAGAAAAAAAAAATCACAGCATATCCACGGAGTGAATGATGAGTGGGCGAAGCTGTGGAGGTTCATCGGTAAACCGTGAATCTTCCGTGAATTCTGCCCAGTACATCATCACCGACGTGAGATCGGGCGCGTTTATACTAAAGGTTCGATGAGTTATGACGACTTGCAGCTCACTTTAATTTTACATGTACGCTGTGAATTTTCATTGTTTAGAAAACCATTGCTTTAGAAAACATCTGGCGTCTTTCGTTAAGCAGCTGACGTCTTTTCGTTTTGCTTTAGAAACATCTGGCGTTCTTTCGTTTTGCTTTTACAAAACATCTGGCGTCTTTCGTTGGTTTATTTCATCAATCAACGGCGTTTTGAACAAAATTTTTATTGTTTAATCACGCACAGGAGAAATCTCACCAGGCACTACCTTGGAGGTAAAGAATGGCTGCTAATGGGAATGAGAGACAGAAGAAGTCGGCTTTTAGCTAACGCTGCGAATTTTTTATTGTTCATCAACGCACAGGAAAAATCTCCCACCGGCACCACCTTGGAGGTCAAAGCGTAAGACTGGTTACGCACAACGACTACTACGACTACGACTACGACTACGAGGGACGAACGGGTGCCGCCTTAAAGGGCCCCTCACCAGGCCACATAGCAAATTTTAGTTAGACGCTGGAAGTTGTTGTGTGCCGAATGAAGAGCAGTATGCCGCAAGAATTTTTCATATCGGTTCATTACGAGCTGAGAAAAACAATAATTTGTAGCGGCGCGAAACCATGATGCGAGGAGGCGAGTTTCAAACCCTTGCCACTCGCCCCGCGTAGCCTTCGCAAGCCAAATCCCTTCCCTGCCCTCTTCACTTGACACATACGCATGAACACGTCATGCGCATGCATGGTCACGTGCGCATGACGTGCCCGAGCCAGCCCGAGCACGCGAGCGGCGTTGCACGGCCGTGGGCGTCGTGTCGGCGTTCTCTGTGGTGTACTGCCTGTTTCTGCGGGACGGGCATGAAAGTTGAAACATCTGTATGGGCACGAGAGTGGCGGTATCATGAGCCAGTGTCGCATTAACGTTTACTTGGACGCGGTAGAATAAATGAGCATAATGAGTGCTCGAACGCGCCAGAACATTACTTTCGTTTCCAGGGCTGGCGTCTGCTCGATGCGCTAACCGCGGGGGCACGAACGCATGCAAAACGGCGGCACATTAGCCCGCATCTCGCTGAAATTCACGAAAAAAAAATGAAAAAGACGCACACATTCCCTTTGTGTGTCTCATTATTTCTCTCAAGTTTTGTTAATCTATTCAAGCAACAAATTACACAAACTACACATGTGTCAAATAATTATCGCAGTGTCACGTGCTACTGTTGGCGACGTCAGAGCACAGTCGCTTACGTAGAGGAGCGACGTCGCAGCACTACCATCTACGTAGGGCTATTTTCTCATGTACGTCATCCCCTCATTCTCTAAAGCGCGCGCCCGCGAGAGGAAGGGCAAGCAGCGTTCACCTTGAAATTTGACCCATTTCCGCGGCGCGTAGCGTTGCAAATTTTGGCAGACGTGATCGTGAACGCCCAGTGTATGCATTGCGCTCGTTAGCTCAAAATTGTCAAACCTGGTGAGGGGCCCTTTAAGGAGCTTCGCCCCTAAAAGTTGATTGTTTATAGTGCATTGATGTGTGAGAGCTTCTATAGTGTCTATCGTTGTTTGTTAGATGTGGCACCGCGCTCGATGTGGAAGCACCCACACTGACACCTAGTGGCACATCTCCGTACCGACACCTAACGCTCATGATCATGATTTCACCCTTGCAGTAGCTGAAGTTCTTACCATATACCTGGATACTGCATATGGTGATTCCCGCGCAAAGGTGGCATCAACAAGTACATTAGTAAGCACTGATACTCGATATGCACTCGATCCTTCAAAGCGTCGTGAAACAAGAAGAGAAACGCAACGAGCGTCGTGTCCTCCCTGTAGACTGGCCTTTAATTCTCACAGAGCGAGCGGGGAACGCGGTGCGATAGCCAGGCGAGCGTCGGAGAGCTATTTTTCGATATGGATGGATGCTATGAGCGAGATTTGGGCCAATGCCGCCACTTCGCGGTGTGTTAAAGCGTTGACGAAATTACAGCTATCCCAGGGGCGTAGCCAGGGGGGGGGGGGCTTATGGGGCTTCAGCCCCCCCCCCCCCCGAAATTTTTCGTGCTCTCATACACCACCAACCAGCGGCGTGACCCGGGTGGTGGGATTTATTGGGCTTCAGCCTGATTATCATTTATTTAATTATTTATCTTTTTCCGACCCTCAAAATGTTAGCAGAAGCAAGTTTGATATCGAGCTCTACACAGATGGCTCAAAAGTGGATGATGACACAAAACTTCAACTGCTAGCTTCTCCTTGGATTCCTCCGCCATGCTATATGTTTAAGTCTATGAACGATTTTAAGCAGAAACGAAGGTTTACGTGGCTTGGTTGGACAGGTACCGATGGCTTAGCTACTCAGCGCTTCAAGACAGGGGCGTAGCCACGTTAGGGCACACCCGGGCCCGGCCCCCCCCCCCCCCCGAAATTTTTTTTTTGCCATAGCATACAGAGCAGAAAATGACACTCGACCACATCTGCCTGCTCGTCCCCACTTCAGATCAAGGAGGTGCCCCCCCCCCCCCCCCCCGAAAAAAATTTCTGCCTACGCCCCTGCTTCAAGAGGGTGCGTTTTGCCGAGTGTGTGTCCTTTTTAGCAGAAGTGAGATTAGCAAGGGCCAACATGCGCACACTAAGGCCCTCGTATTCAAGCCATTTCAA
Source organism: Rhipicephalus sanguineus (assembly GCF_013339695.2). Classification (NCBI taxonomy): domain Eukaryota; kingdom Metazoa; phylum Arthropoda; class Arachnida; order Ixodida; family Ixodidae; genus Rhipicephalus; species Rhipicephalus sanguineus. Next base: position 76,526,502 of record NC_051179.1, on the reverse strand, counting down.
AAGTGGAAGCAAGCCCTCGAAGTCTTCAGTGCACGTGAAGTCACTAAATATCACGCTGACGCTCATCTGGTAGCCGATAGTTTTCTTCAAACCTTCTCAGGATATGTGCCCAGTGTTGTTGATCAGCTGGACCATGGCAGGCAAATTCAAATAAGAGAAACCCGAAGGAAGTTACAGCCTATTGTTGAGACAGTTCTCTTTTTCGGGCGGCAAGGTGTGGCTCTCCGTGGACATAGAGACAGTGGTCCCATGGATTCAAGCACAGCCTCCTCTACAAATACAGGCAACTTCAGAGAGCTGCTTCGCATGCGCGCAGGTTGTGGCGACACAGATCTAAAAAAAGCATTTGGAAAGTTGCCCAAATAAGGCCTCATATTTTAGTCCAGATGTACAAAACCACTTTATAAAAATCTCTGCTGCAATCATCAAGGAAAGCCTAGTCGCAAAAGTAAACGCTGCAGGCTGCTTCTCCGTACTTGCTGATGAAACGACGGATGTTGCTGGTATCAGTTTCAAGGTACCTTAATAAGGATGCGAACGGAATCGAAGAAGTGTTCTTAGGCTTTGTGCCAATTCACGACCAAATGGTCGGGCCCTCGCCGACACCATCATAAGGCTCCTTACAGAAATGGGAATTAACATGCAGCATCTCCGTAGTCAAGGCTACGATGGTGCAAGTTCGATGGCCGACAAAACGAATGGTGTTCAAGCTGCTGTCCGTGATAAATATCCAGCCGCACTCTATGTATTCACTGCGCGTGTCACTCCCTTAATCTAGTTGTGTGTGCGGCATGCTCCATCACAGACATTCGAAACTGTTTTGGGACTCTGAAGGCGACGTCAGTCTTTTTCCGTAAATCTTCTAGCCGCTCACACGTTTTGCCAAAAATGATAAGTCTGAGCTGTCCTGAGTCTACAAGGCAGCGCCTTTTGGGACTATGCCAAACGCACTGGGCCGAGAAGCACGATGCAGTGCTTTCATTTGTGAGCCTCTTTGAGCCGTTGATCGCAGCATTAGAGGAGATTAAGTTTAACGCAAATGGCGAAAGTTCAGTGCAGGCAAGCAGTCTAATGTTGGCACTCTTTTCACCAGCGTTCCTTGTAAGCCTGCATGTGACGGAGCAGGTGTTAGCACTGACTTTGCCACTGTCAAAGAAGCTGCAGACGAGGAGTATCGACATGAGCGCTGCCATTGACGACATAGAAGCGGTACAGCAGACAATTGAAAGTGACCGCAAGAACACGAATGCTTCTTTCTCAAAAATATTTGCACAAGTGCAGGCATTGGCAGAAAAACTGAATGTGGAGATCACCAGCCGTCGAGCCGGTGTCGGGAAGCAAAACCTTGGGAGCAATGCATTCGAAAGCGCGGAAGAATATTTTCGCAGAACCTTGTTCATTCCGTTCATGGACCACGTACTAGCCCAGTTAAACCAACGGTTCGAAAAGCACAGCGCACTTCTAAAGGACTTCTCATTAATTGTACCATCCGCAATACCACCAATGCAAGATGATCGGGAGAAAGGAGCAGAAAATATCCTGACCGTTTTTGCGCATGACGTCGAAACCAGGGCTGGTTTTGGAGAACTGCGACTATGGTGGACAAAGTGGGCGAACAAAGCAGCAAACCAGCGCCCCGATACTGGAACCGATGCCCTCTCTCATTGCGACAGCAGGTTCTATGCGATTGTGTACAAGCTACTCCGGATTCTAGTCACCCTTCCAGTGACCACTGCCAGCGCAGAGAGAACGTTTTCAAGCATGAGGTTACTTAAGAACTACTTATGCTTCACGATGTCTGAGGAACGCATGGTTGGCCAGGCACTTCTGTACGCCCACAGAAATGTCGACATCAGCGTGTCGGAAGTCATTGACCGTTTCGCTAAGCTCCTCGCCGGGTCAACGTTGTAATTTGATACCAAGCAGGACAAAAATCGGCGCAAACGAAAGGAAAAGACACTGCTGTTCCAAAATTCAGGTCAATGAGCCCGTAATTCTGACGCAATATTATTGTTCACCACCTTTTAAAGCCGTGAGGATTTTGTACCTTTTTAGCAGTTAACACTGTGACCTAATATAAGCATAAGAATACGGGTATCAGGTGGACATTACCAGCCAATCGACAGCTTCACCTTGTTCACTGAGAGGTCGGCATACGCGGCGTTACCAAACAAATTCAACTATTGGGAAGACGTACTAGCAGCATTGTTTGTTACTTTCATTTGTCGTTTTTGTTCTTCATTTCTTTTCGAACTAGAAGCGGCAACCTTCCTTTTATATTGAGCGCACAATAGTGGTTCGCACTTTTAAAACAGTTTTGAAGTAGTTTCTTTCGTTATTTCTGCGCTCTTCCTTTATAGTTCTGTCCACATGGTGCGTCCGAGACAGCAGCTTGGCCCAAGGACATATCAGTTGGGCATTATGTATAGTGATCATTTGATCATTGCTTAGTTCCGTTTATTGATGGCATATTTAAATGTACATTTGTGAAGTTTTGCGTAAACATACTGCGCACTGTTTCCGGTGACTTATGTTTTGCCCGTATTCGAGGTGTACTTTCCCATTCTTGCTTTTCCCTGGCCGCATCATTTGTGCAAAAAGATGAACATTTTGCGTAAACAATCTGCATTAAAATATTTCATCTCGTCCTGGTTATTTCGTGGACTTCATTTTTTTTTGTTATCAGGCGCTTCTTCAGTTCAAAACTGAGTTCCGAAGTTTACGTGATATTTGCCGTATCTGTTACACACACAAAAAAAAAATATTGAAAAGATTGAAGACAGTTATTCCTGGAAAGATCTTGCGGGCATGCCAACATAATATTTTTACGGAAAAAAACACATTTCTTACTCGTTCTTAACAGAGGGCAGCATTCAAGAAGTGATTTCCAGCATCTAACACAAATTGTCACTGGTAATACATGTTAATGGTAATACCAGTGACAATGTATGTACATGGTAATACATGTACATACCCACGCCGCTTTTGGAAAATTATGAAACCGGACGACAAAACCACAGTCTCTCTTTGTGACACTTCTGGATCCCCCGTTGCCGACTACGACGTTCCATCCATCAACTCTGCACTTTGTTCAGTCTTTACTAACGAACCTAACAACGAACTTCCTGATTTTCCGCATTTTGCTTTTCCGCCAATGCCAAAGATTGAATTCAATTAAGAAGGAATTGTAAAAGTTATTAACCAATTAAAGAACTCTTCGTCATGCGGTATAGATGGCATAAACGCCAAAATTCTGAAAAATACTAAACATGTATGTAGTTCCATATTGTCAATCATTTTTCAGCAGTCACCCGACACAGGTGAAGTCCCATTAGACTGGAGAGTTGGGAAGGTCATTCCGTTCTTCAAGAAAGGTGACCGCTCATTTGCAGGTTACTACTGACCAATCTCACTCACTAGTGTTTGTTCAAAGATCATGGAGCACGTCATCTTTTCTCATATTGCTACATTTTTATCATCCGTAAACTTCTTTCACCCAAACCAACATGGCTTTCGTAAAGATCACTCATGCGAGACCCAACTGACATTATTCCTGCACGACATTCACCTGGACCGTAACATCCCAATTGACACACTGTTCTTAGATTTTGAAAAAGCCTTCGATAAGGTACCCCACTCCCGTCTCTTTCTAAAAACCTCGCGTCTAAACCTTCATCGGCATATTTTTATCTGGATTAAAGCATTCCTAACAAACCGTAAACAATTAGTGCATGTTAATGATCACTCCTGCGACCTCTCGCATGGCTTGTCCGGCGTGCGCCAGGGTACAGTCCTAGGGCCTATTTTATTCCTAATATACATTAACGATATTCCGCTTTCCGTTGAATCTAACATCCGTCTTTTTGCTGATGATTGTGTCCTCTACCGCCCTATAAATAACTCCACCGATGTCTCCTCTCTACAGCATGACCTCTCACGCATTCAGCAGTGGTGTACCACCTGGTTGATGTCCTTTAATGCGAAAAAAAAAACATTACTAATTTCTTTCCATCGTCGCCGAAACCACACGCCGGCTGCTTACACAATCAACAACCGTCATATAGCTGCTACTGACTCGATTAAATACCTGGGTGTCCATCTTTCGAGTGACCTATCTTGGGGCGACCATATAAATCACATAATTCACTCCGCTAACCGCGCTCTCGGGTACATACGCCGTAACATTTCCATGGCACCACCTTCTACTCGCTTATAAAACCATTGTCAGACCAAAAATTGAGTATGCATCTGCTGTCTTTCACCCCCACCAAACTAATCATATCGAAATACTTGAGTCAGTACAGAACCGAGCAACCAGATTCATTGTTTCAGATTATTCCCGCTACTCGAGCGTCTCCGCCCTCAAATCCCAGTGAAATCTTTCTACCCTCGCTCTTCGTCGTCGTATTGCACGTCTCTGCCTTTTTCACAGATTCTTTTATTCAACCCCGCGTGACAACCACCTCGTCCGGCCGGTCCATCGAGGTCACCGCACAAGTCATCCAAATGCTGTGATTCCGCCACGTGCCCACACCACCTCATTTCAGCAGTCGTTTTTGCGCACCGCCCGAGACTGGAATGACCTTCCGAACGAAGCAGCAGTCATCCGCGATTTTGCGCGCTTCAAAAATGCCATCCAGAAAGCAGACTCAACCACATCCTAACATACACCTTCATCGATACCGCCATTTTATGACGCCCACCCCTCAGGATATAATAAATAAATAAATAAATAATAAATAAATAATAAATAAATAAATAAATAAATAAATAAATAAATAAATAAATGAACAAATAAAAATAAATAAATGTTATTCATATACTTAGTCGTTCTAAAAATTCAATGAGGAGGTCGCGCTGCAACGTGAGCCCCCCCCGAACAAAATTCCTGGCTACGCCACTGAGCTATCCTATATACGAAACTCGCCGAATGGGACGGTCATGGCAACGGTGCGTTGCCGGAGCTAATTGCAGGGGCAACGAAGTTTTTCTTTTTTTCGAGCCTGGTGGCACACATGCCACCACCCTGTTATGAAGGGGACGCTCATAGCATCCATCCATCCATCGAAGAGCACTGTGACAGGAAAGTGTGAAAGATAAAAGGCGCGTTCATGTGGGCTTCGTTATGCGCTTGGCGGTAGCTCAGTTGGCTAAACGCCCGCCAGCCACCGTCGCGGACCGAGAGGTCGTGGGTTCGACTCCCATCAACGTATTTCCGCGACGGAAATACGCCATGAAAGTCTCGGTGATCCCCGGCATAAAACACTTTCGTGTTAAAAATAAGGAAGGGCGAATAACTCCGCTGTTCCATCAGGCTTGGCGCCACTAGCTGCTAAGCTGCCTTAATTTTTTTATTAAGCCTTACAACCCGTGTGTTATTACTTTCTGGAGGGACCACCCTCGAGGTGCAGGTCGAGAGGCACAAGCAGCGACAGCCCGCGTTGGGGGAACGGCACGATGTCGCAAGCACCGCGACCGCAGCCGGCTTCGCGACGGTCGCACGCATTATCGGGACTCGCCATCGCGAACAGCGCTTTCTCGCGCGGGGCGACCGTGGCCGACGACGACAACACTTGCGCGCGGCCCGCTTTCTAAAAGTGTCGCAGGGCCCGCATCGAGCTCGCGGTGTGGTGTCATTCGTTGTCGTGGACGACGACGCGGTCGTGCACACTTGTCGCGGTCGCTTTCTCTCGACACTTCTCTACTCTCGACCTTTCCCTTCTTTCTCCTATACGCACCTCCTCTCACCCTCCGGTTTGCCCCCACTGCAACGACCTTCCCTCTCGCACGGTGACATTTCCATTATTTTTTTCGCGGAATCCGTGAACGAGCTCACGAAGCCCGCGGCTGACGGCACTTCTTACGCGATATCGCCGTTCGCCTTCACAGTATATATATGTTCATTAAGGCGAAAGCTTTGGACGCCTCATCAAACGCGAAAATTGACCGCCAGCGTCGGCAGTGTCAACGAGCGATGCAAAAAAATCGTTATGATAGAAAGTGCAAAATATCATAATGAGGTCACAGATAGACAAATTTTGTGACGTCATCATGACGTCACACGGTCACGTCGTCACATGGCATTGTCGCTTGGTGAAAGGTGGGGCGATCACGGAGGCTGACTGACTGACTGAATAACTTTATTTGGTCCTGAGGAGGCGATGGCAGTGCAAAATCTGGTGAGGTGAAAAAATCCTGCAGTTCCTCCGATCCTGCAGGTAGTGACAAACCACGTCAGGTGCAGAAGGCTTTCAGAGGGAAAGGTGGGGGGGTCGAGTCGTCTTAGACGAATGCACTACCTCCACTGTTGGCGCTGAAGTGTCCTTATCTGCAAACTCCCGTGGCAGTTTCTTCTTGTAGGACTTTATGGAATATACGACGATAGAAAGTTGAGATAGTTGGTACGGGAATTCATCGCGGAACAAAGTAAGGCGTGCAAACAAGTACACACAACAAAAGACACTAACCGTGTACAACACAAACGCCGACTTTACGCAGACTGTTATCTTCTCTTGTGTTCCATGTCTGCACGCCTTCTTTTACTTCCTCCCACGCCAAGCGTGTATAGTTGTTTGATTTCATTTACTTTTTTACTTTTCTTATAGTTACGCACTCCTAATTTTCCATTCGTACTCATCATCGCTATTCAGAGCTTGCATGTGACGTCGTGGACGCAGGTTCTTCACGTATTCGGTATTTCAACATGGCGGCTTTGATGGTGTCCACGCAGCATAATCAAGTGGCGGTTAACACGGTTCAGAATTACAATTACGCCGCCAAAATGTTTCCGGCCTCTGTGCGCGAATAACTAAAGAACCTGCTGCAGGCGACTTACTGACAACGTTAACGTGATGTCAGAAGCTTCGCGTCCCATCACGTTGGTTGTTCAGCAAGACGGTCTCAATGACATCAGTGCGAGCCATCAATGCGACAATGGGTCCTCACATCTGGTAAACCCCCCTCCCCCTGTTTTTTTTTTTCGCTCGAGTGATCCACTTAAAGGAACAACTCACACCTACGGGCTTTTAACATCGACGAAACGGCTAAAAAAAAACAACAAACAATAAAGAAACATAGTCCTAAAAAAGTACAAGAAAAATATCAAGTGAAGTACAAGATTGCTGCCATTGGCATTCTTGTGCGTGACCTCTTGAACATACGACGCTGTGAGCTGACCACCACGACCACTAAGTGACGATGAAACATAGGAGCCGGCGGGGTCGAACGCTTGCGGCAACCTGCCACGCACAAACTCCCAGCTATCTGCAACGCCACACCACCGCCGGTCTCCCTTTTTCCATCCCTCCTGTACCACACACACAGACATACATCGACTTGCGGCACACTACTATAAGCTTACGCTTGGTGTATAGGTAAAGGTCTCTTTTCTAATAGCCGCACGCTGGTCCGACCTGTCCTTGGAGAGGCAGCGGCGCGTCTTTGGAAAGGGAAGATAGGAGCAGCTGATAACGGCGCGCCGCGCACTTAGCACAACGCGGTGTGTCGTTGTAAAGTCGGGGTCCCTCCGCCGCGACCAACTGTAGCAGCCACGACCTGTCTCACCGATTCCGGCGCATTTTGATATCGCCGTCCACGGGACGAGAACGGACCGACCGATCGTGCCGCCCGATGCGCGCGGTGATTTCCTCGCTTCATCATCGATGACGTTGAAAGAAAAGTAAAAGAAAAAAGAAGGCTGACAACGACTGTCGCAAAAATTGATTGATAGGTCGAACGATTTCCTCAGTCAAAAGAGAACATCTGGCACGTGAGATTTGCGCTGGGTGAGTGAAAATAGGTTAATAAAACGGCATAATTAGATAAACAAATATCGATTGATCGCAAATAAACAGGGTTACGCAAAAATGGATGGCTGGATATGCTATAGATGCATTGGTCCGTCTAGGCACAAACATATTGATTGATTGATTGATTGATTGATTGATTGATTGATTGATTGATTGATTGATTGATTGATTGATTGATTGAGTGAGTGAGTGAGTGAGTGAGTGAGTGAGTGAGTGAGTGAGTGAGTGAGTGAGTGAGTGAGTGAGTGAGTGAGTGAGTGAGTGAGTGAGTGAGTGAGTGATCAACAGAGATCAGGGTTGAACATCGAAAGAACATCCACAGATTTCCGCTAACAACCGGTGATGGCGTTTACGTTCTGAGTCGTTGCCACCAAGCTGGTAGAAGTAAATGCTACCTCCCCTCTGTATACTATACAGAGTGCTTCATCTTAATTATGTCTAGCCCTATAACCTATATAAAGAGAGAGAGATAGGAGAGAGAGAGAGAGAGAAAGAGGAGCCAATTCTATTTTGCCCACCTGAAGAAGTCAGGGCGTGTCTTGCAATAAGCCCATATTCATGTAAACTCGAAACTATAGAAGACAACGAGATTCCAATGCGCAACTGCCCAACATCACTGCTGTCACGATACAGCTTAGTGCATAAACACTGCCTTACCTCCCATATATGTTCCCTGCGAACCGGACCATTGACTGCACCTGAAGACTTCATATACCTCATTGCATTAGCTCATGGCTGCTCAAAGTGAATCACATTCTCAGGTGGAGACCCCGGGAACCGCAATAAGCGAAAGCCTATTTAAAAGGTCACACTGCCCCGTCTGCATTCGCCTAAGACGACTCGAAGGCGAAAGCCCTTACGTTTTTCTTCTCAGTCGGCTCTGTTGACCCCCCCCCCGTCACCCCCACTCCTAAAGCAGCTTTCTGGGACCAATGTTATTTTGCCACGCCTCCGGGATCAACCCACCTTTCACCAAGCGACTATCGCATGTGATGACGTCATCATATGACGTCACGTTGTGTGACGTCCTGGCATCAGGTGACGCGTTATCACATGAATATTTTGTGCATCGTTCGTGTTGATGCCGACGGCCACTTTTCGCGTTTGATGAGACATGTAAGGCTTTCGCCTTAACAAAAGAGAGGAAACCTTGATCAGGGGGCGATAAACGTTGCCGAAAGCAGTCGTGAAACAACGGGTATATGACGAGAGAAACGAACTATATACGCAAGGCGCACCGCGACCTCACCGAGACATTGCGTGTAAAGCTAATGAGAGATGGGATGATGTTTCGAGAAACGGCGTGTCCTGATCACTCCGAGAGCCGCCTGTATAGCGTCTATAATATCGCAGCCGCAGGAAGAAGAACAAAATAAACAGGAGAAAGAAGGGGAAAGGCCCTGGCGATCGGAGAGATAAAAGCCTGGCGGCTGCGCGCGCTCATTGCCTTCGTGTTCGCCTTCGGGGCAACCGACCCCAGCCTCGTAGCAGCGGCAGCAGATCGTGTCGGAGGACGAGAAGTGATGAACAAACTACGGGGACTCGCCTTACAGAGAGAAAGAAAGAGGGTCCTTAAGAAACCCACGGGGTGGTTTCGCGAAGCCGGTTTTTTTTAAAGCGCCCCGAAAAGGCGGCTCCTTTATTTCCATGCATTCGCACCGCGGGCGGGTTCGCAAACGGCTCGTTGCACCACCACCACGTTGAACAAACGTTGCTTAAATATAGGAGCTGGGGCGACCAATCAAGAGCACCCTCCTCCATTCCATTCGCGCCGCAACGCACACACATACCGAATTGCATTCCGGCAAACGGAGAGACATGAGAGAGCGTGACATACCCCGCGTGCGAGCGAGCGAGGAATCAGAGACGACCGGCGAGATTTCGGCAAAGATGTGAAGCGGCCGCCGATCTCTTTCTCTCGTCTTTTTCACGAGAGTGGCATCGCGGGGGCATATACGCGAGAGCCGCCGGCCGCGGGACGATCCATATCGTCGTAGTCCGCAGTATTCCGACAGTCCGTGTGTCCGTTCGCATTTCTATCCGTGTCTGTCTGTATGTACCTTGCTTCGAATAGCCAGCGGCGCGGTTCTCTTTTGTCTGTAATATAACCTCGCAGCCTGTGAACTCGTACGTCTCTGTTGAGTCATTACGTCCCTCTCCCTTTCTCTCTCCGAGAGAGAGAGAGAGAGAGTGTGTGTGTGTGTGTGTGTGTGTGTGTGTGTGTGTGTGTGTGTGTGTGTGTGTGTGTGTGTGTGTGTGTGGTGTGTGTGTGTGTTGTGTGTGTTTGTCTGTGTTGTGTGTGTGTGTTGGTGCTGGTCCGCTTGCTGCCAGCCGGGTCAAGCCCTCCATCGCCTTTAGGTCCAGCCGTGGCGTCGACTTAATAAGAGCCATACTTTAAAAAAGAAAAAAAAAAGTCATTCACGCAGGTGACGCCCCCTCTGGGCCGGTTACAGATGGAGTCGGAACAGACGCTGATCGCGTCGCTCGATGCCAGCGGCGTCCCCTTTTATATCGCTGCGTCGGCGTCGACGCACGCTTAGCGGGTGGATTATGCATGCGCGACCATTAAAGAAGGAATTGGGAAGCTTATATAGGGTGGGATATATATACTGCATGGTGCCGCCGTATTTACATGACGAGAGCTTTAGCAGTCCATGTGTTCCAATCCGGGAGGGAAGAACAGCAAGCAGCGCGCGCAGTGTTGCCAGGACCAGTTTGATATGTCGCTGAGCCATGTACTGTGGCATTTTCAGGAGTAAGAATTAGAAGTAGCTCAAATGAAAGTGTTATTATCAAACTGTGGCGTTATTTAGCATAGATAGATAGATAGATAGATAGATAGATAGATAGATAGATAGATAGATAGATAGATAGATAGATAGATAGATAGATAGATAGATAGATAGATAGATAGATAGATAGATAGATAGATAGATAGATAGATAGATAGATAGATAGATAGATAGTGGCGTCGCACTTATATTAAAAACGACACGACAGAGGCAACCAGCAAGCGTAGACTCAGCATAATAATAATAATAATATTAATAGTAATAATAATCAATCAATCAATCAATCAATCAATCAATTATTTATTTAACGTGCCCAGGAACAACCGTGAGGTCTTTGTGCAGGCGCACGCAAAAAAAAAAATCAGTAAAAATAAACAATACAATACAGACAGTCTTCAGAAATAAAAAGAGCAAAAACACGTAGACAAGAGAAATGAACACAAAAGGGGAGGAGTAAAATAAGACAATATGAGAAATATTGAAGGGGAATAAAAAATTAGATTGCACATATACAACTATGCGGAAAGACGGAGAAGGGAAGACTTTGTACATTGTGCCATACTATGTCAAAACAGTGCAGAGCTCGGATAAAAACAATGATTGTGGACTATGAAAAACGTCAAGATCAAGAAAATTAATATTATAAAGACTTTGTATTCTGTGAACGGTAGAGTGTTGGAAGAAGCAGGCGGGTACATGAAACGGTCTGTTCTCTCTGGTTAACTTACGCGGAATTCGAAAATTAACACAATTGAGAAGTACAGGGCAGGATATGAAACCGTGGACTAGCTTGTAGAGAAATAAGAGATCAGAACGATTTCGTCGGCAGTGAAGTGATGGCAGTGATAATGACTCAGCAGTATTTGAACGAGATCCAGAGTCATTTTTAGCAAAGCGATTGTTATATATGCTGAGGAATTTTTTCTGGACTCGTTCAATGGTGTTACCGCTGGATTGAGCAATGCCATTCCATATCACGGACGCATACTCAAGTTGCGGAAGACATATTGCCGTGTACAATTTGTGTAGGGCCATGGGAGACCTGAATTCTCGAGATATTCTACAAACACATCCGAGAGAACGAAGGCCCCGCATAGCAGCACGCTTAACGTGAGAAGAAAAGTTTAACGCGCTGTCAACAACAACACCAAGATCACTGATTTCATAAACCTTGCATAACGGCACAGAATTGACAAAGTATTGAAATGACACGCTAGATGTTTTGCGAGTGATAGACATGAATTTTGTCTTTGAGGTATTTAGAGAAAGGTTATTGCCGTTGCACCATTCGGAAAAAGAACACAAATCTGACTGCAACAAGCGACAGTCGTTAACTGAATGAATTTCCTTAAATATCTTGATGTCATCGGCATACAAGAGGAAAGAAGAATTACAAATGGCAAAAGAAACATCATTAACGTAAATTAAAAATAGGAGTGGGCCTAATACCGACCCTTGAGGGACCCCACTAGTCACTTTATACAAAGAAGAGGTTTGGCCATTTACGGCAACATAACAAGATCTATTGAGCAGATAGCTGTGCAAGAGATTCACAATCGACAAGTCAACGTCAAAGTTCGCAAGTTTAACCATAATCAGTGTGTGGCTGACTATACTCGGCGACAACTTTTCTTGACAGCACTGTGGAAGCTACAGAACCAAAGCGCATGCCTGCTACCGCGCCAGAAAATAGTACTTTAGTTTACTGATAATTACGTGATTTGCCTTGCTGAAATAAATGCTGCTTTATTTATTATGAGACTCAAACAGTTGCGGGAAGTCGTAGGTGAAATACAGTTATTGTTCACTTTGCAAGAATCCTTTCCTTTTCTTTCCATTTCTTAGACAGCACCACCCTTTCAGCACGCCCGTTTTCCAAAGTAAACATGGCGTCCGTGACGTGGTTGGCCAGTGTGCGGCCGCAGACGTGCTCTTTAGCTCTCCAAGAGAAATATACGAGTATTACGACACGAAAATGTACACTGAACAATCTAAATGTCACCCCGTTCGCATTTTTCGTGTATATGTTTTTATAAATTGGGAGCGAGCAAAACCGAAATCAGCCGCAAGCTGCCGCACTACTTGCGGAGCAACACGAATATGCGGAAGCCCCGCCTCCGTAGCCTTCGCTCCACTGTCAAGATAAGTTGTCGCCGAGTATACGTCAAAAGCCTTGCTCAGGTCACAGTAAATTACGTCAACCTGTCCTCTCTGAGATATAGGTGTGGAGATCTGCGTCATGAAACATAGCAAGATTTGTGGTAGTTGAGCGGCCAGCAAGAAAACCATGTTGATTTGGAATCAATGAGTTTTTCACACTAAAAGACAATATTTTGTGAAGAGCCAGTTCGAAGATCTTTGATGTGGCACATAGTAGAGAAATCGGGCGATAATTAGAAACATCTGTCTTAGAGCCCGACTTAAATACTCGGAAAAGACGAGCAGTTTTCCACATGCTAGGAAATGTGGAAGTGTCCAGGCAGTTATTAAATATCGTAGTCAGTACTGGGACAAATATAGTACCATATGCTTTTAGTATGGCGGAGGGGATGCCATCTGGGCCACATGATAAGGATGGTTTTAAGCGCTTAATGCATTCGCTGATAAGATTTTCATCCAGCAACAAAGCACTGGATGAGCTAACTGCCTTGGGCTGTTGTCTGATATCAGTGCTGGAGTCTGGGGCCTTATAAACGGACGAGAAATGTGTGGCAAAACAGTCAGCGACGGCATACACTTCTACCCCATTTGAGTCTAGTAGTCTGAAGGACTCTCCGCTTTTGCTAGACCGTTTACGTACATACTTCCAAAACTCAGCCGGCCTGTCAGAGGCGCTTTTTTCTAAGAATTCAATGTACGAACTATGATCCCGTTTATATAGGCGTTTAGAGAGAGTTCGAAAAAAGCTGAACTCTTCCTTCCACTCGCTGGATGGAGAACATTTAGATTTCCTGTGTGCGTGATCTTTATGCTTCAGTGCACTGATAAGTTCAGATGAGAACCAGTGGGGATATTTACGTTGTTTAGGTGTATACTGGGGAATAAAATTAAGCATGCTGCTCAGTACAAGCTCCGTAAACCGATCAACCTGGTCATCAACATTAGGTTTTGTCAGTAACCTGTGACCACTCAACGGTGGACAAGTGATGATAGAGGCCCGTGTAATCACCTCGCTTGAACGCAAATCTTGGAGATTTGTTTACGTAACTGCTGTAGCTCGTTGTTTCGGCTGATGCAGATAATCTTACGTTAAGTGGTGGGTGGAATTTGTCCGGACGTACAAGAGAGATGTTGGAGCGGGAAACTTCAAGGGGTTGATCGTTGACACACACAGGTCTAAGACGTTGCCACTGGAATTGACGACTGAATTATGTTGCACTAGGGAATTAAACGCCAGAAAGTCCAAGAGCAGGCTGCACTTTTTCTCTGTGAAATGATTGTAATGAGAAAAGGTAAGCGTGCTCCAGTCAATTCCAGGTGCATTGAAATCCCCAAGAACAATAATTCTGTGCCCACTATGAGAAGATATCACAAGTTCAATAGAAGACATGACATCATGAAACGAGGCAGGGGAAATGCTGGGCGGTAAATAGAAGCATCCAATCAACAATTTTTCACGGCGCTCAAGGTTGATTTCTAGCCAGATCGATTCTTCGATAGTTTCTAGGTCTTTCCGTCTAACGGATTTCAGTGAATTGTCAATGGCAATCAGCACGCCACCGCCTTTCTGTTTAGTTTCACTGAAATCTCGGTCACGGCGGAAGGTGGTGTAGGTCGGGGGAAAAAAGTCCGATGAGGGAATTTCAGTGCCGAGCCAGGTTTCAGAAATAGCGATAATAGGAAAAGAAGACGAAAGAACATTAGAGAAAAACTCCAGTGTCTTGGTACGTAGACCCCGAGCATTTTGGTAGAATATGTCTACGTTACACGGCACTTTCGATTCCAGGCACTAGCTCAGAGGGATGAAGCATGTCATTGCGCAGCTCCCCACGAAATCGCTTGAAGAGGCATCCGAGGGGCCACATCGAAGGGTCATTCAGGCGTTGTAGCGTTTCCTCGTCAACTTCGACATAGAATGAAGAATATGACTGGAACCTTGTTTGAAGTCGCCGGCAGGAAATGGGAGACATATCGAATGAAGCAATATGTTTTTTTAATGTCAGCAGCAGTGGTGTCCGGGCTCAGCTTCGTAACAAAAATAGCCTTTGGCCGTTGTGGCCGTTGTGGCCGCTGAGCTACAGATATAGTGGATGTCTTCAATGCTCCAAACGAGGCGGGTTTCTTCTTTCTTACACCCTCAGTTACCGCTGCAGAAGAGGCTGTCGCAGGCATCACACTGACACGCTCGGACGTGTCTACGTCACATGGCGGCGAATTCGAAGACGAAAGAATTTTGGACAGAGGTTGTTCAGAGTACACAGGTTGCTTGGAGGTCACAGATCGGCCAACGGTCACCTGCTCTGGAGGGATCACAGGTGCCTTCACTGACACGGCGGCCGTGCGGCGCGTCAGCTCCTCACGCAGGAAGCGGACCTCTGCACGAAGGGAGGCGACCACACGGGCTTGTTGTTCAACACCGCGGGAGTGATCCTTACGGAGGCGCTCGTTTTCTTCGCGTAGTTGGGATACCTCGTCGCTGAGGAACGAGATTCCCTCCAACGCGTCGAGGAGGAGGCGGCGCAGCCCGGCGAGGTCACCACCTGGAGGGGCACACGTGGAGAGGGAACCGGTTTGAGAGCTGCAGTGCTCATCGCTGCACGCCGCCGAGTTGTCTTCGTTAGGCTTACCAGAAGAACTGCTCAGATCACATAAATTGCAGCAAAATGAGCGCAAATTATTATTATTATTATTATTATTATTATTATTATTATTATTATTATTATAATTATTATTATTATTATTATCATTTGCAGTTGTAGTAGTGGTAATGGTAGTAGTAGTAGTAGTAGTAGTAGTAGTAGTAGTGGTCGTGGTTGTGGTGGTGGTAACAGCAGCAACAGCAGCACGCGGCTCAATATCAGGCACCTTGGGAATCGCACTCTTTCACGCTGCGTATAGGATGGCAGACCTCCACTACGGAATAAAACCTAACTCAAGATGGCCTCCGCAGTTGGGTAGACTATTCGCTATGGAAGATGAATAATGTGCCGACATCATCTCCATGAGGTAGAGAGCAAGGGAAGCCTAGCGGACGTCAACAAGGCGCAACAGTTGCTTGGCAGTGAATATGTCCAGGTCTCTATAGTTCGAATCATTGCAGGACACTGCCAGATATTTTTTCTTCATTGCCTTATAACCTTCTCTCAAGGCGCTCAGGCTTCCCTCCAGGATCCCTGCGTACAACAGTACGACGAAGACAGCTATACTCACGACAGCTATGCCGTAAAAAAATCACAGCATATCAACGGGTGAATGACGAAAAGCTTGGGCGAAGCTCTTGAAGCAATCATGGTTACAGGCACGTAGGCAAGGGGGGGGGCCGGGGGGCCCGGCCCCCCCCCCCGAAATTTTTCCAGCCTTCTATATTGCCAGGCAACTTTTTTTTTGTTTTTGCCATGGAAAGACTTTCTTTCGAACAATAAGGCCTTGGGCCCCCCCCCCCCCGAAAAAAAATCCTGGCTACGTGCCTGCATGGTTACACAAATGTTCAGTGGTTTCGCCCAGCAGTAATCAAAGCGATACGCCGCTTTGAATATTTTCCCTTTTTTCTTCTTTTTTTATTTTTATTTATTTTTATTTCTTTATTTTTTATTACTTTTTTATATTCTTTTATTTTCTATCTCTATGGAACAGCGCCATCTAGTATATCGTCACCCAACTGCAGTTTGCATGCATCTCTATGGGACAGCGCCATCTATTGAATGATACGGGAGACGCGACGGCTGGGACACGCCGCATGGAGCGACGACCGACCAGGTGATGCTATAAGGAGCTTCGCCCCTAAAAGACTGCGAGCATCGTGACTTCATACCTATCGTCAGTGTGCACTCCTGACCAGCTTGTTGCGGAGAAGGAGAATAATGTACAAATACAACGAGTCTAAATCTGGACGTTGGTTGAACGGCAAATATCCGAATTCATTGGTCTTAAAAGGGGAAGCTCAATTGCACATGTAACTTAGTTGTGTTTAGAACAAACGGTTAACGAATCATGATTTAGGGTACTATGCGCACCCTATACTATGCGACTGCAGTATGCTGTCTCGGTTCTCAGCTTTGACGCTGCTTAGAGATAATGCTCGCATATGATGCTCGTCCATCTGTGTGTTTAGAAAAATTTATTATCACAGACAAAAACAAACTTCAGTTACATGGAACGAAACACGAATGACGGACTTATCAGGCCGTTTAAAGCAAGAAGCCTTTTCAGCTCCCTTGTTGAAGGCCTTCAACAGAACTGTCCTTGGACCGCAATACCTATGCTAGTTACGATAGAAACAGATTATCAGAAATATTGCTTCTCAGTTTTTATCCGTTTTTGTTCACAGTATTACTGCAGCTGGAACTCATAGTACGCTGAATTTTTTAGCCTACACCACACATGCAGAAAAATGTTTCCCGTCAGAGCACGCATGTACGTCGACAGAATTCACAATTACGCTCGAAACACGTCCGTCATTCCCGAGTGCACTGCACCCCTACTGCGAGAGATATCGAAAACGTATCCCATTTCACAGTTTTTCATTCAAGAAGAGATAAACAAGTCCGCGCCTCGTAATCCAGGGGGAACTTCTCGCCAGGCGTCGCCACCGAGTGAAACTGAGCGAAGAAGAGCTGTCGCCACCACCACCTGCGACTCGTTGTCAAGCGTCCCTTGCACGCAATGCTTCCCCCAGTGCCCCCATATCAAAACACACACACACACACACGCGCGCGCGCGCACACACACACACACACACACACACACACACACACACACACACACACACACACACACACACACACACACACGCGCGCACACACACACACACACACACACACACACACACACACACACACACACACACACACACACACACACACACACACACACGTCGCAAAGTTTGTAATATATACAGCAACAACCGATGAGGGCACCACTCAACGCGCCGCAGGCGCGCCGCGGGACGGCGTCCGGTTTAATTCTGTGTAACGCGAATAGTTGGAGGTGAGCGAACGCTGCAGCGATTCAACAGAATAGGAAGAGGACGAGGAGGAAAAGAGGCGCTGCAGCCACCCGCACAACGCGCGTCTGTAGGGAACAGGCGTCGTCGAATCTTCATTAGGGCGTCAGGACACGTTGCAGGAAGCGCTCGGCTTCTCGGCACGTTCCGAGCATCCGGACGAGGTGGCGGCGGCCACACCACCGTCGCGACTGCCTGTATACGGGGTTCGTGTACGCACACGCACGCACGCACGCACAGGCGCAAAGCCACGTCGTTGTTGCACGCTGTATGTAGTATTATACAGATTGTGCGCAGGTGCGCGACGACGACTAAACGCCGCCGATAAGAGAGTTCGCGCGCGCGGGCCCACGCATGCGCTATATACACCAGCTCGACGAGGCGCACAGCGTGAAAAAGGATTTTTTTTTTTTCGTAGCAGCGGCGGCGGCGGTGGCGGCGACCTGTGCAGCCGTCGCACGCTGTTGTTTCCGCTGTCAACGCCTGTTATCAGGAGAGAGAAAGAAAGAGAGGGGGAGAGAGGCAGCGACTGCCGTTTGCAAGGATTGCACGCCACGGAAACTATAGGAGAGTCACACGTTTGGCGCGAATGAGCCCCTCAGTCTTTGTACGATGTGTCCTCGTACGACTAGAATCAGAAGGAACAAACTTTATTAAGAAGCCCTTAGTCCAAGGCAGTGCCCGACAGGCACCGACCGAGCGGTGGCGACCAGGGCCAGCCAGACGCGAGGCTCAGAGCGGCGGGGTTGTCGTCGCCTTCACTGCGCATATAGGTGACGTCATGCATGACGTGACGGGGGATGTCGTCGCTGGTACCCCGCAACCTGCATGGGTATCCTGGTCACGTGGTGGGGTAAGATATTGGGAGATTAGTCACTGATAGGTGTAGGAGCTCGGGATATACGAAATGGCTTGAAGCGCTCTCAGGAAGACAGCTTCGCTCCGTGTGAAGGATCTGGCTAACGAATGGTATCGCAATCCAGACAGCGAAAGAGACGTACAACTTAGAGAAATACATGAGGGTAATGCGGAGTTGCAACTTCTGGTTTGCTACCCTGCGCTCTCTAGGATCTAGTAAGAACCTTTCCTTCCCCTCTGTGTAATGATGTACCTGTCTGTAATAGACAACGCGAAAAGTGTAATAAATTGATTTCCGAAGCCATCGCTGCCAGAATTTTCAGATCTGTGCGCACCAGCTGGTCAGAATTCTTACGAAGTCTTTAACGACACCTTTTCTCTTCGAACATGTACTTGCTAAGTACATGTTAAGAACGCAATCTCTGCGGATAACGAAATTCTTTAGAAAGGCAAACGCAATGTGGCTTTTAGTGATGACAAATAATCACCTTCGCTGCAAAGTATAGGTGCACCTATAATACACGCGGAATGCCCACTCCACTATTGTTATGTAACGATTCTCATATTTAGTGGAGGTTTCCGGCCTGGATTTTTTTTTTTTTTTTGGTATCAGATCCTCTATTGGATTCTCTACCGCTTCTTCAGGTCGTGCTTGAAGCATAAAATGTTCTTCGATGTTAAACGAATCCTCCTTCTCTACCCCCCCTCCTCTCTCCCCCCCTCTAGCTCATATAGATCAGCCATACGCCTTTTCAACGAAGGCTTCTCAGATGCCAACGTAATCCCCTCGTGGTTGTTTTAAATATACGCGACCCCCCCCCCCCCCCCCCAGAAATGCACTGCCGAGGCAGCGACGCCAGCCTTTGTAAATTGGACCTCCTTGCAAGAGTCCAGAATGGAGGTGCTCCCTCTCTCCGCTAAAAAAAGGTGTATGTAGCCAACCCATAAGCGACCTATCAGCGTCCTTTCGACCTCCGGCCATTAATATATTTATCCTCTATATCTGTAGCTCCTAGCTTGCTTCGTTCGCGTAGCTTTGTTGTTTTCTAGGCGCCTTAAAATTTTATTTCGCTCCCGCCACTTCCCTTTAAGACGACAATTCTGCGCATGCCTCGCCGTACGCAGGCTATCAGAAAAGATGGCGGCGATGAAACGTGCGACTTTCAACACCTTACTGCTCCCGCGAAGCGACTCCTCCACGGCGTGACCGTTTTTATTAATGCGTGAAATTCTTTTTTGTGCCCCCGCGGCCGGCCTTAATGCCTGGTCGTTCTGATGTGGCCCCGAGATAGCGAAAGCGGGCGCCGACGCGACTCCCCCCGCCTGTATGATCGGTGGCGCGCGCGCTTCCTTCACTGCAAATGGCAGGCTTTCGGTGTCCGTTTAAAAGCGTGCAGTACATACCAGACGAAATGTATTTCTGCAGACAAAGAGAAGTCGCGGATGCTTCAGTGCTGAAGTATGTAGAATGCTGTGGTCATGAGAGTTAACACGTTTTTTATTGACAAATACGCATACTGACTTGATTTCGACACACTTTCTTGGACACGACTTCTCGAACTTGAAATGGAACGCATTTTGAAAGCTATTGCGTATTTATGAAGTACAGTCGCGCCCAATATGAGCAAGCTTTCTGTACTCAAGATGGCGCCAACTTTGCAAAGAGGCGCCGACATAGCAAAAATTGGGGATGTAAACACTCTCTCTGTTACTGGCATTGTATAAATCAATTTAACGTTTTGACGGTGTTACCGTTCAAGCTTCGTGTCCCTTTAATCACGGCCGCCATGTTGCAACTCATATTGAGTGCGGCTGTACATGCAGACCAGAAAAGTAAAAAAAAAAAAATGTGTATATCACTAAAGTAAAAAATCTGGCACTTCTCGACTGCACAGCTATATAGCTCTTCAGTAATTACTCCCAAATTAAAGATTTTTCAAAAACAAGATTACCTTACACGGCCATAGATTATCTGTAGACTTCATGTGGTTTTTCATGACCCGCTATTGACTCTTATTTTAGCCTTCATACAAAAGCTGTCTGCATACAAACGTGGTTTACAAGTTTATTTCATCCTTGATATAGAATTGTGGTCAAGAGACCGACCGCATGTTGACCATGCAGTTTGAAGTGAGCGAACTAGCATCATTATGTTGTGTAACGTCATAACGCCACCGAAATTTAGTGCAGACACTTTCCAGTAAGGAACCTATATATACGCTCTACTGTTCGTGTATAGACATTTATTTGCGTGCAAGGTGCCAACGGCGCCCCGAATTCGTACAATTCAGCAGTCGACGGCCAGGAAAGTCTACCCTTCGCAGTGCTGAACATAACTTCAGCGATACCAGCTTCAAAGTATATATAAAGCTCCTCCGGATTTCGTCTATCCCTCGCAGTCATCTAACTTCTCGGAACGAGGCGAAGAGAAAAACAACTAGAAACAGGATAATGGGCGAATGCCGGCGACGTTTCTCACGCGCAAGGTGTCTCAAAGTGTCGCCGAGCGCCGATAAGAAGTCGGGATTGTTGCCAGGTGCGTCACTGCGCGATGCCGGTCCGCCCGATGTGCAAGGTGTCATCACTTGTGACCCATGCTATACGCGCACTGAAGACGGCACGATTAAAGGCACCGACAGCTGGCCAGAACGTGTGATTATATCCTGGCGGTATTGAAAAGACAGTGAATTATAGTGACATATTCAAGCAACCTTTTCGCGATCTGAGCAGGATTTATATTTTGAAATTGCGTTCAAAAGTCACGAAAAACCGGTATGTCGCGCAGCTTAGCGGAAGATTCTTGAAGCAGGATTATGGAGTCGTTCACTTTGCTGTACGTAGTCTTTCTTTATGAACGAGTAGAGGGAGCGGAAGTGGGAGAGGGAGAAAGTGGGAGAGGGGAGAGGTGGAGGTGAGAGAGGGGGAGGGGAGAGGGGAACGTGGGAGCGGAGGTGTGTGGAGAGGGTTCGCGTATGCGCAGTAAGGGTGGTCACGCCGCACACCACCACCACCGGTTTGAACTCCGCCATAAGATGCTTCGTATCTAATAAAGCACCGAATGGTGAGATGGTAAATATATAAGCGTCGGGGCTAATTACTTTTAGCTCGCCCGTTTCACATAAATCAAGTAGCTCCAGGCGATAAGCAAAAGAAGTTCAGTACTTGTCCTGCACAAAACTTCTCCAAATGGCTTGCCCCACGTGAAAACAGCGTTTCTTTTTTTTTCGACACAAAATAAGAACTGAGCAATGACCGAGCCCGAACCAAACCCGCCACCTCGAGCGCGGGTTCAACCCAAAGCCCGGAGCTTCAGACCCCAGCCCGGCCCGGGCCCGCCGTGAAAACTACTTTACCCGGCCCGACGGGTTTTCGTGTAAGCCCGAGCCCGTGCAGTGCTCCAGCACAAACACGAACCGCTTTCGCGATCACTTCCCACTGTTTGAAGCATGCTTTGCGTGTATACGACGCTGCAGATCGAAAAAACTCGATTATAAATGTTTCACGGCGTTCTCTGCGTTACCATTCCGTGATTAGACGATCTGACCGGTATATAAGCCTTCCGTTGCGCAACAGAAAATAGGTAACATAAAAATTGGTTGTTGGTCCCTTTAAAGGCGGTGATTCGCTATAGCCGTCTGCGTATTATATTTGCAACAGTGCGCACATAGTTAAGTGCTCGAAACTGCAGGTTCGCCTTGTGCAGCCATCCGGTCCGTACATTCCGTTGTGCTACCAACTCTTTCCGTGAAAAATAACTATTTTCAGTTAAGGACATCGCCTTTCTTGGCCTCTACAACCCATTTCCACATCTTCCGTGCAGGGTATAAAGTCGGATGAAACTTGGTTAACCTCCATACATTTTCTTTTTCTCTCTCTCTCGCTCTATCAACCTACAGTCTGTAAATGGGTGTAGTGTTGTTGGATTCTCTGACCGAAATAAGTAACATGAAAAGCCGGAGCAGTGAACATGAACAAAAACTGAGGAAGCGAAACATCACAAAATATATAATGAAAAAAAAAAATAAAAACGAATACATGAACGAGAAAAACAAAAAATAACAAAAATTTCAAAGCTTAAAAAGCTTAGAGGTGCTTCACTTGTCTAGTCATTTAAATCCATCCGTTGCCTATTCGGCTTTCTCATTGATTTAGTGCATCGCTTCTTGGTGAAGAAAGTACTTGTAACAGCTCGTCCATCGCTTTCTTTTTGCTATATAAGATACGCATCTATGTTCCCCTTGGTTTCATCAACGAATGCCACGGAGGTGACAGTACGTGCTCGAGCACCAAATTTAACGGCCTGTGTTTTACACTCTCACACGCAGATTGCAAGTGAAAGATTCAGGGCTTTCAAAGTCAGCAGTAAGTTATGCCGATTGTTGAAAGCCCGAGGCACTGAAGTCGGTGCTTGTTTTTAATTCTAGACGCGTGGACGGTACGGAATGAGAGGCCCCGTCTTTCTGTCGTATGCCCTCGTGTGCTTCTGGAATGCATGCCCACCGGATGCGTGACGTCATAGGTCAGACTACGTACTGCATCATCACCTCGTACTAATGCTGCTGCGGCACCTAAGCATCCTTACGTGCACTGAATGCGAAATCACGTCGTTTCTAGACGTGTCGACTATATCGACGTTCATGTTATACCAATGTACATGTCACGTGACCTTGTCACATGACATCACACCTTGGTCATGTGACTTCGCAACTTAATGTTATTTCCTGTTCACGAGGCTATGTCACATGACGCGACCACGTGTTCATTTGCTCGTTTATGGCAAATTCAATACTGAGGGATAGGCCACCGAAATTTCGGGGTTGGGGCAATTCAATTTTGGGAGTGGGTCTCGGATATTAACGCGGGTGAACTCAATGTACGAGTTAGGCAATATCAATTGTTTTGGGTGCGTGCCAGGTCAGGTCGGGTTTCACTGACATTGAAAACCTGACCTCAACAATTGGTCACGAGGGTTTTGTTATCCTGGGCTGGTAAAGCCACACGGACGCCGGATTTTCCATCATGGGGCATATAATGTTTTTGCACTAAAGCACACGTCCTTAGAACTGAAATCTATGACGTCATGCTTGGACGGCGAAGTTAGTGCAAACGGAAAGGTATACGCGACAAGCTATTTCATTGTCGTGCACTGCTTCTCTTACAAGATAGTGAGTATAGGGCATAAAGTTTCGTGCGGAAATTAAACACTCTTGCAATCCCGACGATAGTATGGTAGAGAGCTCAGGCTAAGTTGGCTTAGAGAGCAAGAAAATGGTAAATTATACACGAAATCGCCTAAACTTGGTTCTGGCGGCTTGAAACGACTTAGTGACTTCGCAATTTCATTCATTCAGTTTATTTCGACAAAAGGAAAGTTTGCCTGGGTTGAAGGGACTAAAGGCAGATTTGATCATATTAAGCACTATACATGTTGCCTTATAAATGTAGCATAATTCGCCATACATACTCGTAGACATGTGCACTAATTACCTTGCCCCGAGACGGAGTCTGTACCAGATACCTATTCGTCGCTACAGACTCGAGCGACAGCTGGACCCTCCGCCACACCCAAAACTGACTAAAGAGGAAAGCGTGACCTTCAGACGCATCCAAATCAACACATACACACATGG
This sequence comes from Rhipicephalus sanguineus, assembly GCF_013339695.2. NCBI lineage: Eukaryota > Metazoa > Arthropoda > Arachnida > Ixodida > Ixodidae > Rhipicephalus > Rhipicephalus sanguineus. Next base: position 76,502,252 of record NC_051179.1, on the reverse strand, counting down.
AACATTAATGCACCGCCTATACCAAACGGTATACACAGCTACATATGCCCGCTCTGCAACGTACGGGACACCTTGGCACACTTGCTCCTTGAATGCCATAGTCATGTAAGCCGCAATATGCAACCGGACGCGACTGGGAATGAAACAGAACAATCGAACAACGACCACCTAACCGTAACGAGGCCAAGCTCGCCCTCGAGGACCTGGAAGACCAGCGACAACTCGTCGCAAAGGGCCAAGAGGGCAGCCGAAGCCGGAGCGTTCCTGGACCAGGGAACCCTCCCAGCTCAGAGTGATACCGGGCATCGCTCGGAACACTATTTCGACAATAATAATCAATTTAGCGAGATAACGTGTTTTAATTAGCAGCGCGAGTACGTCCAGAACCGCGATCACGAAAGTTGGACAAATCCACGTAACATCCATCACTATTCTAGATTGAATTAAAGACCATAGAGTCAGAGTTCCATCTGGAATACTTGTACTGCTCTAAACATGTATGATATGAGAAATATCGACGTTTATAAGGAAAACGCTACACGCGTGAGCACTGTAGTAGTGGCTCGAACTTTGACCAATAAAAAATGAAATCGGGCCCTGTTACATTATAGCCGTGAAGAGCATGGTTGGTTAGCGCTAATTCATTAAGACAACGTATTACACAATGAGATATGTGACCACCGCAGGAATGGGCACACATAACAGAATGAACTTCCCGTCTCAACGAATTTTCCAGGGTTTATAAATTATAGTACGTGCGTCCGTGCACGAAAACGATACGTATGTATTACATATACTACGTGGGACACAGAAAAAAAGGATTCAAAATGTCGCTGACACGACAATGTTTCATGACACAGTCTAAGTCACACTGATAGATTTAATGAGTGCCTTCGAGATGACACTGATTAGAATACGTTTCTCGGTAAGATGTGATTATTAGTTGAATATTTCTTCCGCCAGCTTCACTTCAAAACCTCTCAATGAACTTGTTTACGCCATCGACGATACAAAATCTGATGTGCTTGGTGTATATGTTCAGAATCCCTCGCGAGAGAACCTTAGACGCAACTCAGAACTTAGACACTCTTAAATTTTTCTTTCAGTTATCAGAGCTTGGTTTGCTTATTTATGTTAATTTTTTTCTATTCCTCTTTCTTGCTCTTCTATAACTTTTGTCATTCACCTAATCTGAAACAGGTTATCTGTACAGGCACGTCCTGCATGCATATAGCGGGGCTGACATCTTTACAGTTTCTATCGAAACCTCTCTCTCTTTCTTTCTGGAAGGAAAAAAAAATGCTGACTTCCAAACACTAATTGAGATTTATGCTAAGCAGTGCTGCGTGGAACTTGCTTATAGGCCATCGAATTTCCGACAAATTAAAATTTTCAGGCGCGCGGTTCAATACACCGACCCAGAGAAGAAAGACCAGCGTTTATCATATGTATAGGTCGCTTATAATAAAGAATTACAGGGCGCAGTTCTTGCGACCAAAAAAGAAAAGAAAGGGACAAGTGAAAAAAAAAAAGTTCGGTCAGTTCCACGCCGGGAAAAACGTTGGTGCATTCGAGTGTATTTGAGGGTATACGAAGACAGCTTTGTCTCATTTCGAGCACCATGATCATCATTTGGAGTATCATCATAATTTCGAGCATCATAATAATCACCATGTAGCATCATCTCGAACGTCATTACCATAATCATTTCGGGCACCATCATCATTTCGTTTTATTTGCTTCTTTATTCACACCCCCTCTGGTCACGTGACCTGCGTGACACCGGACGGCGCCGACTCGACATGGAGCAGCTCCGCTCAAAAGAACAGAAATATAACGAAGTTCCAGCGCATATCACACGCATACTAGCTTGTAGATTGTACGCACGTTCGAGCTAGAGACACAGCAGCAAGCGGCAGCTCAGAGGAGACCTTCCGACGGATGCTGCTCCATAAAAATTCACCCTATACGTGCCAGTGCCGGGCCTTCACTTATTCTAAACGGGAGAGAGGAGCTGGCGGGAGAGGTGTGGGAAAGAGGCGAAGCCACGCTTCTTATCTCCGCATCCAATCGCGTCGCCGCGCATTTTATCCCTCCTCGAAACGGGGGTCCCGCCGCCAAGAAGGGTGACGCGCTTCCCGCCACGTCCTCTCCGCCGGGTTATGCCCCGCGAACGGGCCAGCAGCGCAAACATTCGCGAACACCACCAACCCGAACGCCTTGCCTTGCCCCCACTGCGGGCGTCAGGGGCCGGACGCGAGGCGCTAATTCTGAGCTCTTGGAGCGCGGTCTCTCTCTCTTTCGGGATAAACAAGGATGAGGAGGAGTATAGCGGGAGGAAGAACCCCAGGCTCTTCAACGAGGCACCCTTGTTGTGTATCTTGCAGAGCGCGGAGTGGGAAAGGGAGGGCATTTTGCGCCGCTAGCGCTTTGGCCCAACGCGGCGTCGCGCTAGCGCTAGTGGTTCTAAATGCGGCGCGGCGCGCCGCGCCGCGCCTTGTCGCGGCACTTAGAAGCGTCGCGTAATCTGCAACGAATCAAGACGCGACGCCAGAATTTTCGCGCTCTCATTCCGGGCTGCCGCTGTAGCAGCGGCAGCAACAGCTGCAGCGGTGAGCGGGCCGCCTCATCCGCGAGTGTTGAGCAAAAAGGCGAGTGAGAGAGGAGTGTTTTGCGGTGGCGAGCGAGAGGCAACCGTGCGCACTTGCTCTCCATATAGCGGCCAGCGTGTAATGAGTCTCGCTGGCATTCTCACTTGTCGCGATCCACTCCGTCTGGCTATAGTATTGTGCAGCGCTACTTACGCTGGAGGGTCAGTTACAAGGCTTGCTCCGACGTGTACATGTATAGAGGGGCATGCGCAGATGCCACCGAAGCCACCGCGAAATCAACTGAGTAACATAGCGAGGGGGAAGGGAACGTGACCCCGACGTTCTTATTTCGAGCTTTCGGTGTAGCTGTGGTTACGATTACGCGGTCATGTAACGTTTCAAAAGCGAGGGACGTTAGGGTCACCTGACGTCTGTACACGTCTGTAGAACTTGTATAGATACAACTTGGGTACTTTGTTTTCTACTGGCCTGTCTCAGAACTTTCGGTACACGTGGGTTGGTTAAGCTAGCTGAAGTACGTCGTACGTAATACGCTGAGTCACGCAGGGTATGAAGCAGCATGATTTTTCGAACACTTTAATTCATTTCAATTTACGTCGCAATTGCAACACTGCAGTTAAAGATGACAATTAATGACACCCTATGTTTCCGCTAGACTAATTGTCTGTTGAATTCATTTAGGGTGTTATGTATGTGCTCCGAGACGACGTCGTTTTAGGCTATAATTTAGTGGTCTTCCACAATGAACATATATTACACCGAATATTAACGCAGCGCTCACTGGTATTCCGTCCTTTCTTCTGTATCACTGTAATCATGCCGGGCTTGCATGGCATGCTTACTCCTGAATTAAAGGCATCGTATAGTCAGCTGTAGTTTGACGTCAAACAGTCGTCAAGCTGATTCAAGAGATTCCCATTACTATGCAAGGGGACGTCGAACCGAACGTTGCCTCCACGTCCCCTGTAGAGAAATCCATTAAGAGTACGTCATTTGGAGTTAAGCATCATGTGTGGGCACTGCTTATAATCGCAATGATGACCAATTATTATGGCAGCTTAGAAAATGTCGCAAAGTGCCTATGCATAAGTCCTAACGTCATTAGTCAGTACCTGTATCCACCTGTCGTGCCAACACAAAATTACGTTAGGCGCAATGAAAAGCCAATCATTGGCAGCCCCATTCGCGTATGAGCGATCTCGAAAGCTTCGTATCTGGTTGGGTTGAAAAAGATCCTTGGCTCTGTCACACTGCACGATATTAATGGCACTTATTTAAGAACTCACGTGTTGTTCTCTGCGGCGCTCGTTCTTGTAATTTCACGCTCCCCTGCCTGTGTGCGTCAAGAGCGTGTGTGCCTGCCTGTTTGTTGAGAGCACGTGTTTAATTCCGCGGGTTCCGCGCCGTTGTATTCTCTCTCTTTCTTTTTTTTTTTTATTTGCGTGCAGACATTCTTGGCTTCCTCTCAGAGGCGCGGCTGGATCCATCACGGCCGGAGTCGTAGACCTTAGCTCGCGCCCTCGGTCTTTCGGGTGCCTCGTCCGTTCTGGCACAAGTCAGCGCGCGCGCGTTTTTAACAACGTCGACGGCTGCCTTTGGTACGCGGCACCTTGAGGACACATTGTGCTGCTTCGGGGTGAAAGGGACCGCGGAGCATGCGGCTCTGACTAAGCGCGAGACGAAAAGACGCACGACGTGCCATTGTTGGTCTTGGCTGCTCGCCGAATCCTCTCGCTCCCTTCTCGTGACTGTGTCAATTTATTTCTCGTTCTTTTCTTTTTTTTTTCTCGAAACAGAAGGACACAATGAGGATGCGGGTAATTAATGAAATTCATCAACTTCTGGAGCCTTAACGACCCAAATAACGATATAATAATGAGACACGCGGCTCCTGTAGCATTGTGATCACCCGCAGTTTTTCTATAACGTGCATCGAAATCGAAGCGCACGGGTGCTCTTGCATTTCGCCTGCATCGAAATGCAGCCGACGTGGCCGCGAATCGAACCCGCGTCCTCGAGCTCAGCAGCGCGACACCTTTCCTCCCAAGCTATACCAAGGCGGTTACGGATGCGGTTGAGAAAGTGCTCGTATGCGAGAACAAAATTGTCGTCCGCACCACTCAAGCTTCGAATCTACATACAAAGGCAACTAAATGTGAACTTGTCACAACTTTTGTAGTTGAAGAAAAGTTCCTCAGTCTAGGAATATCTGCTACTACTGAGACCGGTGCCTTTCCGGTGTGACTGGCCTTCCATCTGAGCTTTCACGAGGAGTCCAGTAAGCATGTCAAGGCCCTGGAATCGAATCCCATCGTTGCTCTATACCATCTGAGATAAGAGTCTATATCAGATTCAGATATAATAGCTTCGTGCTTACCGTATTTATTCGAATCTAAGCCGATGCTTTTTTTTTCAAAAAAACGATGTGCGAAAGTGGGGGGTCGGCTTAGATTCGAGTTTCGAGTACAATGTTTAAGTTTTTTTTTTCTTTCCTTGTGAATTTCGGGGGTCGGCTTATCGGGGCCGGCCTAGATTCGAGTAAATATGCGGTAAAACCTTGTTTTCTTTGCAGGATTCTGCAGAACAGGTTTGCTAACAGTCAAGCGCACTGTCAAGCTAGCACTGGATACGAGGAAGCCATGATATCGTGTTGATGCCTGGACACATACCCGTGACGCTAGAGAGCATTCACGTGGTTTAACGCATTGATACTGTTATCCTGTTGAGAGCTTGCCCAGCCCTATTTGCTGATACACAGTTGGATATGCTTAAGGTGCGGCTTTTCACCGTGGTGGCTGTGCGTATATGTATACAACACCATGGTGGCTTCTACGACGTCAATATATTATATGGGCGCCATCGGGGCGTTGCCTGATTTTACACATAAGAAAGTGTTCACCGTGGTGTATGCGTTGTAGTACGCCGAAAACAAAGTTAGAGAATGAGGGCATAATTAAGAGTCCCCTCAGTTTCTACAATGCATCAATTGAGCAGAATTATTAGACGTGATGTACATCAGACGTACTCAACCTGCAGCATACATCTTGCCGTAACGATAAGCTGGAATTGCAATTTCTTGTTACCTGTTACTCGCTGGCATTGTACTGATCGTGACCTGTCTTCTCTATGTGGTGTCGTAAAGGAGGCCCTGCAGGTTCCCTGATCTGATTTTTGCTTTTGCGAAAAGTCTTAAAAAGATTAACATGTCACTCGTATCTTGTACGTTGATAACGTGAAGACGTTTAAGGCGGATAGTGAAGCTCGTGGTTGTGCAGTAGTTATCCAAGACGACCTCTACCGCGCAATGGGCGTCTTGAAAACAAACTGGGCCTATATGGGCGCACCAATAACAAAAGTGAAATTATCAGCGAAAAGGCTGACCATATGTCGTTTTCCCAAACAGCGTCTGCGTCAACCTCCTTTCAGTATTGCAGTAGACAGAGGAATGACGGCATGTTACGACTCTGTAGCTTGATATTCCGGCAGTATAGAACAGACCGACAGCAGTACGTTCCGACCGGAGGACATTCCGTCAGCAGGACATCCTCTCATTAGGGCAGCCCGACAGCAGTACACTTCGACAGCATGCAGGACATTCCGACGGCAGGACTTTCCGTCATCGGAACAACATGACAGCAGTATACATTCCGACACCATGCAGGACAACACTACATCAGGACATTGCGACAGTACCACAGCGGGCGACCACAGCATTGACGATGACAACTGCAGAACTGCGAGGTCAACATGACGGCTCAGACGTTGTTGCTGTTGATTTTTGTTGAAATTGTCAAAATCCTGGGCGGCCGCAGTTGGCTTTTTTTCTTTTTTTTTTTTGCGGGAAACTTACCTGCAATAAAACGCGAAGATGACGATGGTTATTATGCTGCAATAGCAAAATAGACGAAAATTGCTCTAAAACCAAGGACCGCTTGACCACAGAGGCAACATCGGCAGTGAAAAGAAGATAAAGGAAGGAAGAAAAAAAAAGGACGAAAGCGAAGAAAGAGAGAAACGAGGGGAGAAGGGAGTGGGAAATCCACGCAGGACATTTATTTGTCGATGCATCAAAGTCTCATGCATCAAACAACCGCGAAGAGACAGCCGGGGCTAAAAGGTCAAATCCTGTAGCAGCAGCCGTAGCAGCAGTGGCAATCGGCGCTGCAGAAAAAAAAAAGAAAGAAAGCCGTAACGGAGACGTTACAGCAGGTCGTTTGCTGCAGCAATATCCGCGTGTACATATAGCAGCGTCGGTCTGTCGAATACTGGTCGGAGGTGCACTTTTCGCGTCAGCACCACGACTCAGTGGCGGGAGTGGTAATTTTCTCGGCGCAAATCTGGGTGCGCGGAACGGGAGGCGGGTATACACGCTGTTGTATAAGTAGCCGCGCGTGGTGGTTTGTAACGACATAACAAAAAAAGAAAAAGAATGAAATGTAGCATGGGCAAATTGCCGCGTGGGTATTCAAGAACTGCATTTTGTGCCACGGCCGCTTTGGTCAGTACGCGTCCGTATCTGAGCAAACGACAGACAGACGCGCAGGCATGCAGACTACTGGAGAGGTAGCTTTGTTGTGGTCACATCGATTAAACTGCGTAGAAACGACCTGAGCAGGAAAGAAAGAAAGAAACAAAAGAAAGAAAGAAAGAAAGAAAGAAAGAAAGAGAAGAAGAAAGAAGAAAGAAAGAAAGAAAGAAAGAAAGAAAGAAAGAAAGAAAGAAAGAAAGAAAGAAAGAAAGAAAGAAAGAAAGAAAGAAAGAAAGAAAGAAAGAAAGAAAGAAAGAAAGAAAGAAAGAAGTGAAACACAGTTGGCAACTATCACCGACTGCCAGCAGACGTATGTTTAGAAATTCCTATAGCAGTCGCTGTAGAAGTCACTATGTGTCACGTGTATCTCCTGTTGAGAAAGCAGAGAAAAATAAGTTTGGCAGCGTGTTACGCTCTCTGTAAATCTTGAAGGCGAAAACCAGCCGCACACTTGGTACTGCATTAACTTGTACAATCGGGAACCAGATTTCTTGCAGGGTTTAAGAAGCCGCAGTGCGAGATACGTATTAAATTGCATTGACGATCTCAGTCGATTGCATTATCTTCCTTTCCCGTCCCCACTTGAAGATTTCTGTACCTTACTTGGTGTTGGACGACCTCCGAGATCGGCCCATCTTTGACCAAGCGACGATGCCGTGTTATGACGTCATCGGTGTCGTATGTCACCTGGGTTATTGTACTACTATGTTCTCCTGCCGTGTTTCGCTGAAGAAGCAGCTCAACAACACACTTTAGGGTTTTCTGCTTAAAACGAAACTGCGCGTGTTCATTTTCTCATTTCTTTATCAGTGAAGCTGTTTAAGGCAGCCGTAATTTATGCGGCCTGTCCCGTGTGGCCTATCAGGTATGCGCCACAGGAATTGGCTAAGTCCCACTACTCACCGCTGGTCCACTAAAAAGGAAGAAGGCAACAGTTAGCACAACACGAGGGAACGGGAAAGGCAACGGCGGCTCCGAGAAGACCAGGAAGCGATGGAAGGCCTACGCCAAGGAGGACGTGCCCGTAGATCTATGAGAGCTGCGTACGCTCGGTTTCAGCGCGAGCCTCTGGAATTTGAACATCCGTGTCGTGACTGTGACTGTCTGAGAGGCACAAATGCTACCTTTCAGCGCGAGTTTCTGTCTCTGGGGTTCGAACATCCGTGTCGTGACTGTGACTGTTTGAGAGGTACAAATGCTTGGTTTCAGCGCGAGTTTCTGTCTCTGGAGTTTGGACATCCGTGTCGTGACTGTGACTGTCTGAGAGATACAAATGCTTGGTTTCAGCGCGAGTTTCTGTGTCTGGAGTTTGGACATCCGTGTCGTGACTGTGACTGCCTGAGAGGTACAAATGCTTGGTTTCAGCGCGAGTTTATGTCTTTGGAGTTTGGACATCCGTGTCGTGACTGTGACTGTCTGAGAGATACAAATGCTTGGTTTCAGCGCGAGTTTCTGTGTCTGGAGTTTGGACATCCGTGTCGTGACTGTGACTGCATGAGAGGCACAAATGCTTGGTTTCAGCGCGAGTTTCTATGTCTGGAGTTTGGACATCCGTGTCGTGACTGTGACTGCCTGAGAGGTACAAATGCTTGGTTTCAGCGCGAGTTTCTGTCTTTGGAGTTTGGACATCCGTGTCGTGACTGTGACTGTCTGAGAGATACAAATGCTTGGTTTCAGCGCGAGTTTCTGTCTCTGGAGTTTGGACATCCGTTTCGTGACTGTGACTGCCTGAGAGGTACAAATGCTTGGTTTCAGCGCGAGTTTCTGTCTTTGGAGTTTGGACATCCGTGTCGTGACTGTGACTGTCTGAGAGATACAAATGCTTGGTTTCAGCGCAAGTTTCTGTGTCTGGAGTTTGGACATCCGTGTCGTGACTGTGACTGTCTGAGAGGCACAAATGCTACCTTTCAGCGCGAGTTTCTGTCTCTGGGGTTCGGACATCCGTGTCGTGACTGTGACTGTTTGAGAGGTACAAATGCTTGGTTTCAGCGCGAGTTTCTGTGTCTGGAGTTTGGACATCCGTGTCGTGACTGTGACTGCCTGAGAGGTACAAATGCTTGGTTTCAGCGCGAGTTTCTGTCTTCGGAGTTTGGACATCCGTGTCGTGACTGTGACTGTCCGAGAGATACAAATGCTTGGTTTCAGCGCGAGTTTCTGTGTCTGGAGTTTGGACATCCGTGTCGTGACTGTGACTGCCTGAGAGGTACAAATGCTTGGTTCCAGCGCGAGTTTCTGTCTCTGTGGTTTGGACATCCGTGTCGTGAGTGTGACTGTCTGAGAGGTACAAATGCTTGGTTTCAGCGCGAGTCCAGGCTCTGTCTCTGGGGATCGGACATCCGTGTCGTGGCTGTGACTGTCTGACAGGTACAAATGCTTGGTTTCAGCGTGAGTTTCTGTCTCTATAGTTTGGAAATCCGTGTCATGACTGTGACCGAGAGGTACAAATGCTTGGTTTCAGCGCGAGTTTCTGTCTCTGGTGTTTGGACATCCGTGTCGTGACTGGAGTTAGTCGAGTTACCTGGAGTCGAGTACCTGGAGTTAGTCGACCAATGTTTACATAAATAGATATATACATATAGAAGCTGATTCCCTGCATTGCTTCCACATTCTTCTTCTTTCGTTTTATACCTCACCTGGAAGAGACCGAATATACGACTGGCTAGAAAAGTACAGTCACATAGACATTAGTTACAATGCACTTTCTATGGCAGTCACACGCAATGTGTCATAAATATCTGCATCACAATAAAGAGTATTCCTCTCTCTCTCTCTGATGATACTTCATGAACTTTCGGGGACATATATATACAAACGAACTTATACGTAGGCATGCAAGAAACACCAGTAAGCCAGAGTGGAGCGCAATATAACGAAAGTTTCGAGCTTCAGTGTCGTGTTGTGAACTTCGCAACGTAACTATATGGGCCCGACAAAACCGGCCTAAACCATACTCCGCGAAAGTGGCCTAAATTTCCGGCTGCATGTAGTCAATTGGGCAATCTTCTAGCGATCTTTTAGAAAAGTGCTTTTAAAGATAAAAGTCTTGCGGGGGCGCTTTTGTATCCTGCCATCCTTTACGTTCAGTGTACTATATATATGCTGGTGAACTGTCAGCGCTACCCAACAGGGTTTATAAAGCCGCTGGGAATGGAGAATGATAAAACAATGTGGCAAGCTAAACGTAGCGTACTTAGCAAGACGAAGGCACAAACACGAACCAGCTGGCCCTTCCTCTCTAAACGCGAGATATGACCACGTATATATATATATATATATATATATATATATATATATATATATATATATATATATATATATATATATATATATATATATATACACGAACCAGCTGGCCCTTGCTCTCTAAACGCGAGATATGACCACGTATATATATATATATATGTAGGCATATGTACGTATAGATAACCACGGTAACGGGCTCCAGTATATATACGTAGTTGTAAACACGTTCGACGGCGTGTTCACGTCATCCGCCATCAGCCGGCTATCCGTGAAGGCGATATATGAAGCGCTCACGAGCTCGTTCATCATCCTTGCAGTCAAAAGTAAAAACCGCTCGTTGATAGTTGTACTCTATAGAGTGCGATTCGAGCGAGAGCACCTCCAGGAGGGCTGTTCGCTTAAGAGCTTCAGTCGCCTACTTTACTGCACCTTCCCTCTGGCGAGATTCTGCTTGCTAGACTCAGCGGTGTGCGAATTGGTAGAGCGTCCGCCTCCACTGCTGGAAGTATTGCGTTCGATCCCCAGTGCCTTGAGAACAGAAGAGTATCGCCACTTGGATCTATCTATCTATCTATCTATCTATCTATCTATCTATCTATCTATCTATCTATCTATCTATCTATCTATCTATCTATCTATCTATCTATCTATCTATCTATCTATCTATCTATCTATCTATCTATCTATCTATCTATCTATCTATCTATCTATCTATCTATCTATCTATCTATCTATCTATCTATCTATCTATCTATCTATCTATCTATCTATCTATCTATGTGCGTGTTTGTGATATACTCACGTCACAATGCGGTCCCCTCGTTAATTAGGTAGTGAATCCGGGATTCCGTGCTCAACACCAAAGAGTCAATCACCTGGTCCCCAAATATCCTGCGCAAAAACGCGAACATGATAAAGCAACGAAACTGACAAATGCCTATTAATAATATCTGTGGTTTAACGTCCCAAAACCACGATAGGGTTATCGTGGAGGGCTCCGGAAATTTCGACTAGCTGGGGTTCTTTAACGTGCACCTATATCTAAGTACACGGGCCTCAAACATTTTCGCCTCCATCGAAAATGCTGCCGCCGCGGCCGTGATTTGGTCCCGCGACCTTCGGGTCAGCAGTCGAGCACCATGACCACTAGACCACCGTGGCGGCCTATCGGGTATAAGCCACTGTGCTGTGTATCGCAAGAAACTATTATCATCATAAACGGGCGTGTGCCAGAAATGGCGTAAAGCCCACTACTCACCACTGGTCTACTGAAAATGAAGAAGGCAACAGTAAGCCAAACAAATGAATGCGAAGCGATGGCGGCGAGCCGAAGACCCTGAGTACGTACAACGAGAGAATGCTATGGAACGGAAAACGCAAAGGCGGCTGCGAGAAGGCCGCGAGGCGATGGAAGTCTTGCCCCAACAACGACGTTCCCGTGTCGTGTCTGTGACTGTCTGTGGCTTAAGCCGAACCTCTATGCGCTGAGGATCAATGTAGAACCACCTATAGCATCACCTAGCTAAAGCCTAGCAATGACCTAGAAGCAACAACAACCTGCATCACCTAGCTAAGGCCTAGAAACAACCTGCAAACAACCAGATTAATCTTCAGAATCGTCCACTTTCGCTGTTTCAAGGCTTGCGAAGCTTGAACTAAGCTGCGCAAACTTTTTTTTCCTGTTTACCAGTTTGTTGCCGAGAAAAATCAACGGTATCTCATATCGCTACCCTTGATGTTGCGAGATATTGTGGGAACGAATGGCATGGGATACGAACACACGAATAGCAAGGGATCGCGAAAACAGAAGACAATGTGACGCAGTTGGAATGCGGTTGTGTAATTTTTAATAGGGGTTTCTAGTTTCCTTTAGCTTTACAGATCTTAACCTTAAACATCCTGCCAGCAGGATCTTGGCCAATCTTGCTTTGCGGATGAGTACCACCAGCAAGATGATTATCATCGTCATTATCAATCATCATCGTCGTCTGCATCATCCATTTCTTTGAATTTTCTTTAAATATATTGGTTTTCTTTACTTTTTTATTATATTTATGATGTGTTGAATGGTACCACATAGTTTGTGGCGTATATTCATGACTATATTTGCCATAGTGGGCTCATGCTAGCGAAAAAGAAAGAAAAACGCCATCGTGCATGACCTACACCACCATCACTTCTTCTTATACTACTTTTGACCGACAGTGCGGCATGCGAGGTCTGCGGTACCGAGGAAGACATCGATCATCTGCTACGCCGCTGCTCTCGATTTGCCTGTGAAAGACGAACGCTTTCTGATGCGATGCGACAAATGGGCGATCGGCCGCTCTGTGTCTAGGTGCTGCTAGAGCACCGTCACCGTCGCTTGTCGACCCACAAGGGCCAAACCATAAAAAACCCTTTTGTGCTTTTTATGGTATACGGGCCTTTGTGAACGCCTGTCACTATTGTACAGTGCCACTGCCACATACGTGTCAGAGCATTTATCGATAATTTCCTTGTTGTTTCCTCGCTCCTCTCTCTCTCTGGCTCTCATCTTTCCACCCCCTTTCTCTTTCCCCCGGCGTAGGGTAGCCAATCGGACTGCTGCCTGGTTAGCTTCCTTGCCTTCTCCCTTTTGTATCCCTTCCTTCCCATAATCTTATAAATTTGTGTTTCATTTCTGTTATATTTATTATTTATTTATTGCGATCTTATGTTCTCTTATTTAAGGATTCCTTTATCAGTCTACCCGATTCGTGGCCAATACCAAAGTCTGGATTTGTGCCACTGGTTCTAAAATTTACATCCGCATCTACGTCATAATCATATGTAAAGAGATAAACTGCTGTCATTTAGGGTTTCTTTCATGGGACACTCGGACTGGAATATATGCAGTGGTGTACTGTAACAGTGGTGTTTTACAGTGGTGTAAAAATTCGTACGCAAGTCAAACCGATTGAACAGCTACATCAATCGCTAATAATTTTTAGCTTATGGCCTTCTGTCATAGTGATTTTTTGGTTGTTTGATTGTTTTGAAAGTTCACACAAGATAGTTCATTTAAAATATAAGATTTATTAGGAATAATTCTTCTTTCGAATTGACGCCTCAACCTCCAAAGGGATTTGAAAAAAATTTAAGGCAATATGATCCGCACGACTATTGGCCGATCCCCATGAGTGGGTACGTTCCAATCATCCCAGGATCTTTATCACCATCGTCATTACTCCTCTATTGGGCAGGCTAGAGGGGGGACTGAACTTGCTTCTAACAATTCGATGCTTACTTCCTCAAACATGTACCACGAAATCCCTTTCCCCGTGTTCCAAATGAAACCACCAAATTCCTGGGACCCGTTCGAGCACCAGGACGAGCAGCCCAGTCAGCAGTGCCTGCAAAGGGTGAGGAAGGACATCGTCGACTTCGTCGCGCATCCACCGCCGAGGATATTCATCTCCCCCGTGGAAAGCGACATGACGGGGATCGACGTGCTAATTCTGGGCACGCCGGATTCGCCGTACGAAGGTGGCGCCTTTCAGTTCTACCTCAAGTGCCCGCCGGACTACCCGCTGAGTCCGCCCCGAGTCCGATTCCTGAACACGGACGAGGGCAGAGTTCGATTTCACGCGCACCTCTGCGCCACGGGCAAGGTCTGCGTCAGGACCCTGGGCACGCTGCGCGGACCGGGTTGGAACCCGACCCAGTCGCTGCGGGGCACACTAGCTTCCATCCAATGGCTGTTAGGTGCGCACCCGCTGTACGCGTTCAGGTTGCAAGCGACGCGACGAGAAGTCGCGTCGTACGACATCTTCGTCCAGTACGAGACGATCCGGGTAGCCGTGTGCGACCAAGTCGACGCGGCCCTCAGGGAGGACGCCCGGTGCCCGCCGACCTTCAGGAAGGTCATACTGAACTCGTTTCTCCAGTTGCTACCGAAAGTACGAGAACACCGTCAGGGCGCGGCTTCATCAGAATGGCTGGAAGTTGTGGGACCCCGTCGGTTGCAAGTACACCACCGCGCAGTACGAGACGTTGCTGACGCGACTGCAGGAACTCAGGGACAAGGTCCAGGAGCAGAAGAAGGCCGAAGTTGTCGCGACCGCATGCGTGGCTCCTGCGGCCGAGGTTTAACCCCAGAACTCGTCGATGGTTTGTGCGCTGTGTTACCTGCAGGACTTTCGTAGTTTAAGTATTATTGCGGCTTCCTCGCGGCTTCGTCGCCCGACCATCGGTTCAGTTCTGTCTGGTCAATTCCCGAATAGACTTCCTGCAAAGTTAGTGAGCCTTCTGTCTTCAATCTATGAAGCTTTGGGTCGTGCAAAGACTGACCACGCCGGGTTTATGAGCAGGTGCGCGCGCGAGAAAGTAACGACTTTGGCGTTTTACGCGTAGTGATATCAGAACAGGACAGCACAATCGCTTGACTGACCCCGCTTGAACTGACAACCTCCCGTGGTGTAATAAATTAGAGTACATTCATGAAATAACGGTATTCCAAACATGACCTGCGTACGTGTCCAATATAGCCAATATTATAAGCATTGTTAAATTCGAAACTACTTTAAAATAGTTGAATACTTTCCGTGCTCGCCATTTCAAGTCAAGCCAGATATCCGGCACGCTAGTTTTCATTCATCTTGTGCAGTAGTGAATAAAACGGTCACACTGTCATTAAAACAAGACATTAAAAAATATACATTGCTAAATTTCGACGTTCTCGCACTGCGCAGTCGTTTAGTTCTTGACAGAAGCGATCACCACCAGGTATGCACTGCGCTTGTTTACGTTCCAGATCTACGATATGATTGTAAGGCACGTCGTATCATATCTCATCGTGCTTATCGTGTACAGGTGTGCTTCCTCGGGTTCTGTTAACGTGTATGCTCGAGTCCAAGTAAACGTGTATCTTTTTCACTTTGTCCTACGCTGAATGCGACTGCCGCGGGCCGCGAAACGAACCCGCTTGCTCGAACTTACCAGAGCAACACCTATATATAAGCTGCTATGCCACGGCCGGTAAAAGTGCTGTGAACATGCGGCCAAACGAAGGGCGTATTCATCAGGGGCGTAGCCAAGGGCGGGGGGGGGGGGGGGTTGGGGGGGTTCAAACCCCCCCGAAATTTTTCAGTTTTGCTTGCGTATATATACACGCACACATACAAACGCACGCACGAACATACATAAAGTATGGTTGAACCCCCCCCCCCCCCGAAAAAAATTTATGGCTACGCCCCTGGTATTCATCGTGATAACTTCTTGCCAGATACGCTGTTAACAAACGCCTTTGGAAAACGTTGCCTTCAACTGCCGATTATTCAACTGCCAGGTGGAAGAAAGCTCATCGTGTACAGGTGTACTTGCGACCACAAGCATTACGAATTTATTACGGTGTCGCTGTAGAGTGCTTGACAAGCGCGCTCGATTGTAGCGTGTCGACGCTACAATCGAGCACAATGCGAGTCAGTCAGCACACTCAGGTGGGTCAGCCTAAGCCAGGCTTACTAATTGCAGTTCAGTTACATGGTGTATCATTTGATTTAGTATAAGCGTTTTTCGCGTTTTAATGCATAGAGTGCTATTTTCGTTATTTACTATCGGCATGATTATGTCTTCATTAATATCTCCCGGTTCGTGGACTAGCCCCCTTAGTGGATTGCGTGCGTGACAAAAGTGGAATTAACATCATAATCATTATCATCATCATGAAAGCGCCAATCGCTTGTGTTGAGTGTGGGCCACCGTTACTGAGGAGAAGATGAAGAAGAGAAGGAGCTTCTTTTTTAATTTCATCGAGCACCGAAATTTTCTATATCACTTGTAATATTTATGTTCTATAACCTCCCTTAATTTAAAGTTCCATAACATTTTCTAAATGCACTCAGTTCTAGGCCAATCCCCCTCAGCGGGTAGGAGCCACAGATATAGGTGAACAAGCACAAGAAGCTCTGCGCCATCGGACGGGAGCAGCGAGAATTGACCTCGCGTATTCGTCAGTCTCCCCTGGCCGTCCTCGGACATCTTTCAGGCAGAGATGGCCAACAACTGGGACCCATTGAGCATCCAGCACGAGGTGCCGAGCCCGATGTGCCTGCTCAGGGTCAAGAGGGACATCGCCGAATTCAACGCGCAGCCACCGGCGAGGCTCTTCATCTCTCCCGAGGAAAGCGACATCACCCAAGTCCACGTGCTCATGATCGGAGCGCCCGGTTCGCCGTACGAAGGCGGATTCTTCCAGTTCTTCCTCAAGTTCCCGCCAAACTACCCGCTGAGCCCGCCTCGCGTTCGGTTCCTTACCACGGACGAAGGTAGAGTCCAGTTTCACGTACACCTCTACTCCTGCGGCAAGGTCTGCGTGACCACCTTGGGCACCGGTGGCGGACCGTGTGACTGGAGCCCCGCCCAATCGCTGTCCAGCACCCTGGTCTCCGTGCAGTCGCTGCTCAGTGACAACCCATACTACGACATATTCAGCGTACAACTTTGGAGAGGTGACAGCGAAAAGTACAACACCCTCATCCAACACGAGACGATCCGCGTGGCGGTGTGCGAACAAGTGGAGGCGGCCCTCAGGGACGACGCCAAGTGTCCGCCGTCCTTCAGGAAGGTCATACTCGAGTCGTTCCTCGAGTCGTACGGGAAGTACGTGGACGCCGTCACGGCGCGGCTCGATCAGACGGGAACGCCGCTCAAGTACTTCGCGTTGGGCTCCGTGAAAAGGATCGCCGAGTACGACGCGTTACTGACCCGACTGCAGAGCCTCAAGAGCCAAGTCGAGAAGAAGAAACAGGAAGAAGAAGCAGCAGCGGCGGCTGCTGCTGCTCAAGTAACGTCATGCGGGCCGGGGCACATCTGAAACGGAATTCGAATCAAGCGCTGCCGTGGAGACCAGCTAAATTTCTTCTAACTGAAAAGCATGACATGACGTGAAGTGAGAAATTCTCTTCCAAAAGTACTTTCCAATAAACAGGAAAAAGTGCATCACTGATTATCTTTTGGTTTATTCATCTGGTGTTCCATCCACTAACAACTTCTGCTTGCATAGGTGCTGTGAGGGACATTATTGGGGCTGCCTAACGATTATATCAATTACACTTTAGCTGATTCTATCATATACACTTTATACCTCAGATACTTCTTTTCGCTGTCCCTTCATAGTGTTGCGATGTCATCGCAGTAGGACACATGTCGAATACAAGGTGCAAGTTCTATAGTACCCCATTGCACGTTGGTCAGTATTTCCGGCTAGTTCAAGCATGGAGCCATTTCCAGGATTTCGGGACATCTGTGCGTTTCGGGAGATCTGTGCCGAGGCTGGCGGCGGGAACGGTGCCTTGGCGTAACTGAATGAGAAATAGGCGATAGAAAGTCATGTCTGACGAAAAAAACTTGGAGGTTGCTTGAGCTTCGCCTTCAAGAGTAAAACGCGATAGCGTAATCGGGCCCCGTACACATTGCCTTCCGAAATGCTATAGCCTCGCCTCGGTTCTCGGTACATGCATCAAGTGCCGTAAGGAAACGAAGGAACTGTGCGCGTAACATTGGCCGTTTGAAATGATGATGATGATGATGACGATGATGCTCCTAGGATGAATGGCACCTACCCACTCAGATAATCCTAGAATACCTACTGCAAGTGCACTTGCTAAATCCCCACTACGCCATAATTCTTCCTTTTACCGATTCGCAATGTACCCACTATACGCGTCCGGGTAAGGCAGCACGCGCACCAGCCCATCTGCCCACTTTGTTCATGCTGTTGCGGATGATGATAATTAATTATGCCTGTGGGCTTTGTCATTGGTAGGCCTTTAAACCAGTCACACTCGTTGCGCAACTAATATGTTTTGACGCCTGGTAAAATTCTGCGCTTCTGCCACGCAATATCATATGTGTTCACGACACCACTCGAACTATTTAATATTGATATAGTGTCTTTTTTTTTTCGAACCAACTTCGAGCACGGGCGTAGCTCTTTGATAGAACAGCTGCTTGACACACGGAAGGCCTGGGTTCGATTCCCACTCGGGCCGAGGTTGTTTTTATATTATATTTCCATCTTTCTTGATTTTTGGGTCACGGACAACGCCGATTTTTCGCTCACAACCAACGACACCGACACCGACACCGATACCGCAATTTCTATGAAGCGAGCTCTTTAGCGCTGTCGCGTTGAAAACTAGTTATCAAAATCGACTCCCGGTCCTCTATACGACAGAGACCCACTGAAACATTCTGGCGAAATTTCAGTATCGCACAACGAAGCGCGTGGATTCCCGGTACAATTGAACACGGCCTTATAAGAGCCACACGGGCCGCATTATAAAATATTAAACATTCTGATATGGCCACGTACTTTCTGCCACGCAACTGGAATTTCCCGGAATGTTGTGACAACGCAACTTCTTGGTATCGCAGGCATGAACCTCAAGGCTATACCGCGAGTGGCTTTTATGCGTATTCTTCAGGTTTCATCGTTATGCTGGGGTGCCGTTCTGGGGTGCCGGGGTTTATAAAATGGTGTTTCTTTAAGTAACGACGTCATTTTGGCGATGTATTCCAAGCGGTTAAGGATAACCGTGGCGTTTCATTTGTCAGCAGCCGTGATTATAACACGCTGGCCCTGCTGAAGCCCACGCAGAGCTTTCTCCTCAGGCGCATGCACGCATCTCGATCTTCGAAACTTTCGAAAACCTTCGGAAAGACTTGGAGAGATACGAGTTTATTGCTGTATACGAGCTTTCATCAGCTGGTTGTCTTTGTACATTATAAAACAAGGCAAGGCGTGGTAACGCGGACACAAGAGAACAAGACAACAGTTCTGTTGTTCATCTGCCTTGTTTCCGTGTTTACTATAGCGTTACCATCTGTTACGATAGATCCTTACCAGCTCGTTTCTGCGGTATAGCAGGGGCGTAGCCAAAGGGGGGGTTGGGGGGGTTCAAACCCCCCCCCCGAAATTTTTCAGTTTTGCTTGCGTATGTATACACGCACACATACAAACGCACGCACGAACATACATAATGTATGGTTGAACACCCCCCCCCCCCCCCCCCGAAAAAAAATTCTGGCTACACCCCTGCGGTATAGTTTCCCTAGGCGACAAAACGAAACAAAACAAAACTGAACAGTGATACCACTTTGGCCGCTGCCGCGTTCATATGCTCAGTACAATCTACTGTATTTTCAATCTATTGTGCACACTGTAAGCCTCTCTCATATTGATGTGCCTTTCTCTCTCGAATAGAAGCCTCCACGCAATGTAGCAATGAACGTGTAATGTGCAACGTAACTGTAATGTTCAACGTAATGTAACGATGTAATGTTCAACGTAATGTAACTGTAATGTACAACGTAATGTAACGATGGTTGAAGTGGGAGGCCGTCTGATGATCCTTCGCTTCAGCACTGCTGATGATTTGCAGGCACATGATTTGAGGCGCTCCAAAACTCAACAAACGTTGTTAACCACAACCACCTATTTGCTATTGGTTATATTACAAAATCTGTTGCTGCCTACACCACAGTTGACAGGACACGAGTTCGACGGTCTGGCTGTTCACCGCGTCATTTAACAAGACCACCAACATGACGTTTCTCACCTGTCGTCACGCAGTGTTAAGCATCGCAAACAACTTCAACAAATTATTCCAGGCGCTCCATAACACTACTCGCACCATACAGGGTCCAATGATGCGAACGTTAATTCGAAGATGCATGACCTGATTAATCTTACTGTATTTGCATTTCACTTTACACTTCGGGGAAGTCTCTTTGCACCGGTATACGACTCGACGATGTCACTTATCGCTATATTCGTGGATACAACGTTGCAACAACACAGAGCCATTGGCCCTTCTTACACTCCCCCCCCCTCCCTCCCTCCGGATGTGTAGGAATGTATATACAGCCTCCTCCGCCAGCTGCCGTACGTAACAACTATTTTCACTGCACCGTACAGCCGGTTCGATAACCGATTCGTCTCTACATGTTGCGGACGCGCCGCTGAACGCGACAGTTGTTTCGCGCGATACCGATTAGGATGTCAACCCCGTTGACTCCGCCGCGCGAACCTGTTTATGTACACACGTGTCCGTTTTATGCGGCCCGTCGCAATCGCGGCCTGCGGCCATAGCTGTTTACGTGTGCTCCTTGATTGATGGCGCCGAATCACCCACGGCGCCTCTCCTGAAAGCTTTACGAACTGCGCACTCGCGAAGCGGCGGATGTGAAACAAACCGCTCTTCGCAAAACACTTATTGCAGCTGCTGCTGCTGCTGCTGCTGCTGCTGCTGCTGCTGCTGCTGCTGCTGCTGCTGCTGCTGCTGCTGCTGCTGCTGCTGCTGCTGCTGCTGCTGTTGTACGACTTAATAGAGAAACGAAAAGGAAACTCAGGTCTGTTCGACGCGGTCACAGGAACGTGAGGTGGCGGAAGGCCGTGTATCGTTTCCAGTGAGAAAAAAGAAAGTGTATGCCAGGCTGCCATACGTACGGAGTGTTCGATATAAAAAAAAAATATCCGAACAGAAATGAAGAAGCAGAACCAACATAAAAGTGAAGTTTGGGAGAAAGGTGCTTTCTGGCTAGAGATTTATGCGAGCCAGGTGGTTTTTCCTGAAAACTGCCGCGCAACCGCTACGTTGCCGAGAAAGGGATAGTCCGTTTGCGCATGCGTCCATCTTCCTGTCATGAAGCGAGACATTTGTTACGGGGGTTCTACACAACAGGGCCAGCGCATCGGGTTGAACTGCACAAAGATGCATCATGGGAATGGAAAGGATTGTCCAGCTGGACTCTTCGTTTCGTATAAGAGTCTCTGCGTGTAAGTGCTTCGGTCCACGATGCACTCAAGTGATAACTTGATGATTTTTTGTATACTTTCTTTGAGGAGACCCGTATGCACTCTCGGTTAAAAGATGCCACTCTTCGGGCACCCATTGCCCGGCCCGCCCTTCATCAGGAGGAAAAAGAAAGTGGGCAATTTAAAAATGCAAGTGAGGTAGGAGAAAAAAGGAAAAAAAAGAATTGATTCAATCGGGTGCTTTCTCGATCGCTTACTTGTGAAAACACAGGTAGAAACGCGCGATTCGAGTGATAAGAAAAGGGTCAGTCTCCTTGGCACGTCGCTTTCGTGTCTCTAAGGCCATATATCTACTCCGGCTCCCGGATAAAGATACAAAAAAAGAAACAGAAGCAAGTTAAGCGCTCTCTCGAGAGAAAATTAACTGCTCTCTCGAAAGCTGCACCTCCTCGTCTCGCTGTCATTCAGCGCCTCGCTATCTACCTTATACACACCGAAAGCTGCCGGGTTTTTCTTTTTTTTTTTGTTAGTGGCCTGTGCTAAGTACCTGACAGGAGATACATCGACACGCACGTCAAACAGCGTCAGGACGTGAAGCTACTTCAAACGTATGCTTAGGATGTCGATATTGTAAGCACGATTCGCATCACAATGGGGTATATCTTTCACCCATCGGTATGCCATTTTTTTTTTTCCTGCAGCAAAGGTATAGACTTTCTTTTTCCTGCGCATTCAAGAAAAAAACTGATTCACACAGCGTTTTTTTTTTTTGTATCCGTATAGAACTGTTACGTATCCACGTGACTATATTCAGTTTCAGTTTATTCAAGTTATACACTTAAAGTGAGCAATATCAGGTGAGGGTTTCGGAGTGTCAATACTCAAAAACCTGACCCTCGGTACAGCAAGTACCACGAAATTGTATAAGTGGCATAGACTTACGGAACAGCAAATTATGGAGCAACGAAGGCTATGAAGCATACATGAACAAACATAGAACAAGACTAAAATACAATGAGCGATATCGTTTTTAATGAACGCTCCGCATATTTCTTATACGCCTACGCTGCACATTTTTATCGTCATGACACTTGATGCGCTAACTCAACATCTGGGAGGTGAATGCGCCCCGTATACCACTGGTGAGAACTGAAGCTGTAATGCCTTATATTCTGCGCGAACGCTCGGTGAATTTCGGAGCTACAGTTTCGTTATGTGATACCTTTGGTGATTGTTGAAACACTGCAGCTTCATCACGATATCACGATATGACATGTGTATGTCACACTTGAAACAGTGCCTGTGAGCGGCATAGGTCGGCAAAAATTTTTGAACTCACTCAGACTCACTCAAGAAATATATTTTGCTGTGAGAGTTCACTCGGACTCAGATTCACTGAAATTTTCCTCAACCGAACTCACTCGGACTCAGACTCACTAAACTTTTTCTCAACCGCACTCACTCGGACTCAAACTCACCAACATTTTGCTCAGCCGGACTCACTCAGACTCAGACTCACGGCTTGACCTGAGCCTGAGAGAGCCTGAGTTAGTCGACTCATGAGTCCGCTGGCATTAAGTGAGCTATTCCGATCATGGTGTAAATGCTCTTGAATGCCATTATCTCAAATAATGGGTGCTCTGCGATACGCCTTTGGGTCTTGTACCTTCAAATACTAGATTTCAGGGGTTTCAATCTACTAAGGACGTTTTCACAGAATATGCGACTCACACGACATATTTCTATTAAGAAACTCCCGTGAAAGAGTTGGGAGGTCATAGCACCTCCCTCCCCCCTTACTCACGCCTCTGATCAATAAACACTGAGGTGGTGCATGAACGCTAGTGCGTTGAGGTGTGTGGGAATAGATTCGAGTACAAACGTGAGCCGATATAAGGCTGATAGTAATGCAGATAGCTGAGTGGGTAGGATCATGCTCACTCAGACTCACTCATGAAATATATTTTGCATTTAGGGCTCACTCGGACTCACACTCACCAATATTAAATGCGAAGCATTTCTTATCGAACCTCTGGCACTTTGAGCGTTTCTATCTACGTATCTATCTATCTATCTATCTATCTATCTATCTATCTATCTAGCCGCCTACGTCTGGGTGCTCTCATGATCGCCTCCTTAACTTGGTGTAGACCAAAATTTGCATGGGAGGGTAAGAGGATTTTACGAATATTATTGCCGGGTCATGACATGAATAACGTTAAAACCCTGTCGCGTACGTCGTCAAACCCTTTCCACTAGACACGTGTGGCACATACCCGTTTACACGGGCCGCGGCGTACGGGTATGCGCCGCAGGTGATTGACAGTTAATATCTACCCAGGAAAGGCGAGAACAGACATTGGTAAATTAAATGCTAGAGCGTTAAGGAAAACCAACATCGGCAGCGTTGACTCAACGAACGGAAAAAATGAAAATTACGATCCCAGCAGGAATCGAACCCAAGCATTCTGCGTGGCAATCAGGTATTCTACCACAGAACCACGCCAGGTCTATAAACTGGTTTGGAAAAACAGCCTACGCAGGCGTAATATCGGTGCAACATCAATTGTGGTGGTGGTGCTGGCTATCTAATTTTACAAGAAAGCAACAAACACTACATGATATTCCTACTATGTGTACTCCTACGATACAGACGATATATCAGGTTAACGTCTGTGGTTTCAGTGTTGGCTCAGCTTTTATAGCAGTCTCATAAGCATTACGTTTGTATTCCTATGATTCAGCAAGCTATATTGAAGCATTGCTCGAACCCGGAGGAATACATTAACGAAAGTTACATAACCGCACCGTAAAGTGCACTTCGTCCGCCAGAACGACGCAGTGTCCTCTTCATTTCTTACGGGGCTGGGCGATGGCCTCATGCTGACCGAGGATGATGCCAGATTGATTGACAGCCGCTTTGTAGACTAGACTACGTAGCCCACATACGCCCAGGTAGTCTACGAATACGACAAACACCATCCACTGATGTTAGTCTACGTAGCACTATCCAGGCCTACATACCTCGACGGCCTATACCTCACCAAGGCGAAGGGTGGTTTCAGCTTCCGACATTTTGCCGGCTCTGTCGACAGACAATTTGTCGACGAAATGGCCGAGGCATCCACGAATTTCAACAGCTCTACTATACCACATACTTCACTAAACATGGAACCCTCTTCACCACGATCACAACCGAATCCTGTAACAAGTCATGACCAGCTGCTGGTGCTCACTGATCACGGTGATGATGCCCTTTTTCAAGAACTGTCAAGAACTTCTTGCACACATGCACATGGGTTCGTGAAACGGGCGTGCGTTCTCGGGACACGTATAACCACTACATATCAGCTTACCGCTTCTGGTGTTGGTAATACCCACGTTGCCATTGGCAGCGTTACCCGACCGTAAACAACTGGTTATATAACACATATGCGGCTCTTCAACATATATATGTGTTCGTATACAATTTATACAAATCTTTAGCGTCATTTTGTAACGTGTCGCTAAGTAAACAAAATTACGCCACAGTCACCTACCCGCCGCATGCTTCGCATAACGTCGACTCCCACGGTACGTGGGATCTGCCGAATTTTTCCTCAACCGGACTCACTCGAACTCAGACTCACAGCTCGATCTGAGTGTGAGTGAGTGTGAGTGAGTCGACTCATGAGTCGACTCATGGTGAGCGGAAACTCTATTTGGAAAAGGTGCTTCTACGTCGTTCAGAAAAGATGGCAACAATTAAAAACACTATGAACTCTCCTATACGGGTGAGCTGTATGTAGCTGTATCCGAAAAAAATTGCTGCAAAGCAGCAGCTACACATCGTGACATTACGTGTCTAAAAAAAAATCACAGCATATCCACGGAGTGAATGATGATGAGTGGGCGAAGCTGCGGAGGTTCATCGGTAAACCGTGAATCTTCCGTGAATTCTGCCCAGTACATCATCACCGACGTGAGATCGGGCGCGTTTATACTAAAGGTTCGATGAGTTATGACGACTTGCAGCTCACTTTAATTTTACATGTACGCTGTGAATTTTCATTGTTTAGAAAACCATTGCTATAGAAAACATCTGGCGTCTTTCGTTAAGCAGCTGGCGTCTTTTCGTTTTGCTTTAGAAACATCTGGCGTTCTTTCGTTTTGCTTTTAGAAAACATCTGGCGTCTTTCGTTGGTTTATTTCATCAATCAACGGCGTTTTGAACAAAATTTTTATTGTTTAATCACGCACAGGAGAAATCTGACCAGGAACTACCTTCGAGGTAAGCAATGGCTGCTAATGGGAATGAGAGACAGAAGAAGTCGGATTTTAGCTAACAATTACACTTCTACTTCTACTAACGTCTCCTACTGGAACATGCCAATGGCTGCTAATGGTGAATGAGAGACAGAAGAATTCGGCTTTTAGTTTACGCGCACGCTGCGAATTTTTTATTGTTCAACAACGCACAGGAAAAATCTCCCACCGGCACCATCTTGGAGGTCAAGATCTGGTACTAGCGTCACGACTGCTTACGCACTACTACTACGACTACGAGGGACGAACGGGTGCCGCCTTAAGGAGCTTCGCCCCTAAAAATGAAGACGACTTAGTGTGCTCTGTATTCTACAACGGCGGAGCAGTTATTAAAGACGATAGTCTTTCTTGGGGAACTTAAACGCAGAAATTTTGGTCTGTCTTTCTGTCTTTCTGTTTGTCGGCACGTCCCTCGATTCAGCCACTCGGCCAAAGTTGAACCACTTGCCCAAGGGCCAGCCGTCTTGAACTGGTATGGCTGTTCATACTTGTGAACGTTGCCGATCAAAAAGTAAATATCATGCATATCTGAGGTGCAACATCACTAGGTAAGTATTAGGTGGCGTGTTCCTTTAATAGAAAATGCATACATACGTAATTTTAAGGACCCTAGTTTCTTAAGCTGCGCTGAAAATGCATAAGAATGGAAGCTTGAGCGAGTTGGTATGCGTTCATCTTTGTTGAAACAGCGCTCACTAGACGACGACGAAGTAAAAGAAGGCACAGGACAGGCGCTGCCTGTCCTGTGCCTTCTTTTACTTCGTCGTCGTCTAGTGAGCGCTGTTTCAACAAAGCTGAAAATGCGACTGCGCTGAAATTTGCCTTCCTCCGTGCCCTTCGCACGAGCTCATTGTTGTGTTTCGGTTTCGGTTCTGTATTGCACTGTACGAATGCCATGGGTTGGTGTTGAAAAACTTAGTTTTGAGAAGGCCAAGAAGGTGAAAAAAAATATTTAAAAAATGAAAAAGCAGCGTTGTGGGCGGCCTTCAGGCTGCCGGTTGTGGGCGCCGCTCTGGCGTTCCTGTTTTACCCAGGCGACGTGTAAATAAAAGAGTGTGTGGAGAGTACTCGTTGAGTGCGGACGTTTCTCTGCTTCAGCGCTTCGCGCCAAACCGCGTTTTCGGGCTGGCTGGCGTCTCCGCCGGTCGCGTTGGTCACCGCCGGTCTTCGCCTGCTGCTGCGCCGGGACTACCAGCACGCAACACAGCACTCATGTTTCCCGACGTATTGCCAGATGGCGTCCATATCTCACACAGCGCCTCTTCTATCGTCTTTACACGACATTTGCAGCGAAGCACGCAGATACGCGGCCAATATTTTTGTCTACAGAGACGCAAACATAGAATTCTGGATATTATGTTCAGAACAAAAGGTGGACTATTTGGAGTACTATGCACTCTGCTTTGCTCCATGCGGCTGTTCCACTAAAAACATCAGTGTGCTTAGAAAAATGTTTGACAACTTGGATTGATTGATGAAAAACATTTATTATAAAAAGAAAAAAAGAAAGAGAGTTTGGGGGCCAAAGCGTGACCCCGCTACATGGTCGGCGTCCCTAGTCTTGGAGTATCGTGTACTCTTCTACGGGCGAGCGTATACGCTGTTCACGCCGATGTACTCAGAATAAAACGTGAACGACTCAGACTACTGTGTATTATACTAGGCGAAAGAAATATTCTTCGTCTTCTTTTACTTCTTTTAACAGCGAAGCTGTTCAGCAAATCATTCCTTGTCCGGAGAACCAGAAAACTATCATCATCATTAACGGGTATGCTCCACAGAAATTGCGTGAATCTCACTACTGGTCCACTCATCACTGGTCCACTAAAAATGAAGAAGGGAACAGTTAGCCCAACAAATGGATGCGAAGCGACGGCGGCGAGCCGAAGACCCTCAGTACGTACAACGAGAGAATACTATAGGGAACAGGGAAAGCAACGACGGCTGCGAGAAGACTCCGAAGCAATGGAAGGCCTACGCCAACGACGACGTGCCGGTAGATGATGATGATGATGATGATGCAAACTTAATTGGGGTCCAGAGAAGACCCGGCTAGTCCCACGTAGGGACCGCCAAGCCGAGCTTGGCGGCCCGTTCGCGGGCACTCTGGACGGCCAGGGTTTGGTCATGGAGTTCTTGCGCAGCCGGTAGATCTGTGAACAATCACACCATCTCCCGCGAAATAGGACCTGAGGCGATGCGAAGCAGCGTTTCGGCATGTAGAGCCCGCTTTCAGAGGGGGAGTGGAGAGGGGAGGGGAGAGAGGCAAAGGGGAGAGGGGTAGTGGAGAAGGGGAGGGGAGAGAGGGAACGTGGAGAGGATAAGAGGAGAGGGGAGGGGAGAGAGGGAAGGTTGAGAGGGTGAGGAGGTGTGTGGAGAGGGCTTGCGCATGCGCAGTAAGGGTGGTCACGCCGCACACCACCACCACCGGATTAAACTCCGCTATAAGATGCTTCACATCTAAAAGGTGCGAACGCTTGGTTTCGGCGCTCGGTTCTGTCTCTGCAGTTTGGACATCTGTGTCGTGTCTGTGACTGTCTGTGGTTTAGCTCGAACCTCTCTGCGCTGAGAATCAAGGTAGAAACTACCTATAGCATCACCTAGCTAAAGTCTAGCAACGACATAGAAGCAACCTAGAAACAACCTGCATCATCTAGATAAAGCTCAGCAACGACCTAGAAACAACCTGAATCACCTAGTAAAGGCCTAGAAACAACCTAGAAGCAACCATATTAGTCTTCAGAATCGTCTAGTTTCCTTTTCAAGCCTTGCGCGGCGGCTTAGTGCAAGCTTCACCAATTTTTTTTTCTTCTAAGTCGGCTGTATTGATTCTAACGCAACGTGTGTCGTGTTTAAAGTAAATGTTCGGTGATTTAGAATATTCTGTATCGAAAAAAAAAATCATTGACAATTCAGAGCACTATGCCCTCAACTATGGTACAGAGCGGTACTTCGCCTAAAAAAATAACGTGAAGGCCAATGATTGCCGAGAGCAACGATGAGGTTAAACGGAAAGGAAGGCTGGGTCGAACTGCGTCACTTTGACAATATACATGCAAACTGCCTAACGTGCTGGCACAAGTACTGCGGCGATAACATCATCGCTGATTGGCACTTTTCGCCACCGACGGCGCCCTTAGTAGGCAGGACTGAGGGCATTTCGCTTTAGACGTGCTTGCTTTAATGGACGTATGATGCACACCGTTGCGTAATATCCAGTTTTCTCGTTCAACTGTGTTGTGCATTGAAAGGCGCAAGATGGCTGGATCAGACTGACACGGTTACAACTCTGTAAGGGCAGGCACTGCTACTATATTAAGACGAAATACTCACGTCCCTCATCGAAACACGAAAAGTGAACGTCGACGGCGTCGTTGTCAACGCGAGCTATGCAAAATATAATCATCATGTGATGACATTACCGTATGACGCCATCATGACGTCAAAGATCGACACATTTCGTGACGGCACTGTCGCCTGACTACGTCATCACATCACATCGACGCTGGGTCAAACATGGGCCGATTCCGGAGGCAGTGCAAAACCACGGTGCAAAAAACTTTCGGGGGCTGAGGGGTGGAGGATTAATGCAGTAGACCTAAAAACAGGAAGATGGCTCTCGGCATCGAGTCGTCTTAAACGAATGCATAGGCTAGCGGCGCATGCTTGTCTTCACTGTCCAACGCAAGTGACGCCTCTGACAATGTAAGATGTACGTATACTTTGATATACGCTGTATCTATACATAGCAGGTCATGATGAAAATTTTGAGCCTCCTTGTATTTAAAGAGTATGCATGCGCAGTTGGCAACCACGCAGAAGTGTACAGTGGCGGATCAGAGTACCATGTGTTGTGTTACAATATGGCCCACGTAGCTCAGTCAGTATGTACTGTTCGAGACCTTACCTGGCCTTACAGAATCCTCCTTCAGGTTTAAGTTTACTTTGGTTCATATCTATCCTCGCACCCCATTAGGAAGCCTGTCGAGGAAGGAAGTAAACTATAGGATTGAGAATTACACGTCACGCAGCCTGCCTCTAAAACAAAATTTTCTTGCCATTCTTCGCGAACGACTTCAATCTCACGAAGAAAGTCGCCCTTACACGTGTGCTTAATGACCCAGTGTGCTTAAGGAGACTCTACAGGGTTGAACTATATACTAAGTTCGTTTGGATTGCTAAATTATTCTTTGACGGTCTGTCGTCGTTAGTTTCGCCATCATAGCTTCACTATTAGAAAAGAAATTGATGAGCAATCGTATTTTCTTCTTTTCATCTTGTGCTGAAGTTTGTGATTTCAGTGTGACGTCGTGAAGTCTTCTATTTATATTCGCGAAATTGACTCCGTCAAATGTTGTGAAGCGTGAAGTACGCTGGAACAGATCGAAAGACAAGGACGCAGATAGGCACACAAAACAACCCCACGTATAAACTACATGCCGTTGTTAACGCAATAGCGTTAAAGAGCTCGTTTAGCGGAAATTCCGGTGTCGGCGTCGGTGTCGGCGTCGTTGGTTGTGAGCGAAAAAGCATCAGCTTTCCTTGACCGAAAAATCGAGAAACGTGCAAATAAAATAAATTGATGAGCAATCGTATTTCATTTTTTTTTATCTTGTGCTTTATCTTCTGTTCGAGCGAGAACTGCACCTAGGCCGTCTGCATGGCAAGCAGGTGTTCTGCACAGAGCCACGTCATCACTTGGAGCAGCACTGAAATTAACTTTCATGTTTCACAAATATCGCAGCGTAGAAATTCTTCGCCGCGACACGTCAGTGCGCCAAGCGCGTTGCTGTATACGGCGTGCTCCATTGTGGAACAAGCATATTGCGACGTAATCATGCGTCGGGAGCAGACTTTTATCCTTTTCAATTTCGTTTCGTAAAGCCTTCCTCCGTGTTCTTTCCTGCCTCCATAATGCTTATTCATCAGAATATCAATTCGGCTCCTGCGCGTGGTATCACTCACTGCACCTGTCGCGCCTGCACAAACACAGGGGCAATGGCGGATTTCGCCAACACGCCGAGCGCCCGACGACAAGCTATACGGCGCGAATAAACGCCACGTGTGCGCGAAACTTAAATAATTAATAGAAAGAACGACGAAAAAAAAAGATAACAAAATAAGTGGCATGGCTCGGCAACCTGCGCACCTTCCTATATCACGCTGCACTCTGCCGGCTGCTGCGGCCCTGCCAAACTGTATTATTTTTTATTTCGCGAAGCGGTGGCGAAAAGTGTGCCTGCTCTGGACCTCGCGACCTGCGGTGTACGCATGCACGACCGTGCTTCTATACATACATACATACATACATACATGCATACATACATACATACATACATACATACATGCATGCATGCATGCATGCATGCATACATACATACATGCATGCATGCATGCATGCATGCATGCATACATACATACATACATACATACATACATACATACATACATACATACATACATACATACATACATACATACATACATACATACATACATACATACATACATACATACATACATACATACATACATACGTGCACCTACGTTCAACGCAAGCACGCGCGAGTGCCGGCATATGCGTGTATGTGACACCTGCATGCACCGTGCGCGGGTATATAGATACATGTTCGCATAGGCAGACGTGGCGAGGACACAACAGCGGAAGCGTCGGAACCCACAAGTGGCCCCCATAACGCTCAACAGCAGCGCTCATCCATCACGACACGTCGGCAGCGGCGGCGGCGTCGGATTAAAAACCTGCGGCCGCCCACGGCCACCCATGTATCGCAAAGAACCGTGATCGAAAAAAAAAGCTATTAATAAACGAGGCTGCACTGTGATCGTTCTGTTGCACACTGCACGGGGACCTTCGACGCACCTGTGTGCATCAGGGAAGTCGAAAAACAATATAGTGTTTTGAGAGCGATATGCGTGTGGGAGGCGTGGGAATTCATTGCACTCATGCCACGTCGCACTGTGCGATACGATGGTATACCATAGCCTAGCGTTCTAAGGGGCAAGGGAGGCCGCCTCCCCTAATCATCTAAGGGGCCCGCCAAGTCAGCACTATATCTTTACTCCGTCCGACCCGCCCCGCCATTCTTAAATATGCAGAGTTATGACCATGGGGAGATTTTGATGATAATGTCGGCCGAGGACCCCTGGTGTTGCATTCCAAGAGCTGCTTGCTTCCTTCTTTGACCCCCGGAAAGCCGGGGACCGAAGGCAGGCCATTCTGGGAAGCACGTCACCTCGCTTCATTTTTTGCTTCTGCATCCACTGCGGTGAAACTCGGCCTCTCCGTATGAATAACACTGCGCAACGCCTGTGGAAGGTACGGTGTGCTACAGTATATAGTTGACCGAAGTTCAAGGGAAGATGGGAACTTGAAGAAATGAAAAAAAAATCTTGAACATGGCTTGTAGCTGGAGTCAACGTTTTGAAAAGCAGACTTGTCTTTGTCAAAGCGGCAACTGTCAAGGAAGAAAGTTGCTGAAAGACGAGTCTGCTGGTTGAAACGTTGGCTCCATGCCACAACCCCTGTGCAAGAATTTTTCACTATATAGTAGAGATAGAGAGAGAGAGAGAGAGAGAGAGAGAGAGTGTGTGTGTGTGTGTGTGTGTGTGTGTGTGTGTGTGTGTGTGTGTGTGTGTGTGTGTGTGTGTGTGTGTGTGTGTGTGTGTGTGTGTGTGTGTGTGTGTGTGTGTGTGTGTGTGTGTGTGTGTGTGTGTGTGTGTGTGTCGGGAGTACGCACGTTCTTAGAACGCCCCATGACTCTCTGGACACGATCGGGCGCAGCCAGGCTATGTACCATAGAGCGGAGGTTGCGGGTGCGTGGCTTGCTAGCTTCTTTCTTTATATCTTTGTTACTCTCTCTCTACTTATTTCTCCCTCTTTCGTTGATGTTCTCTCTGCCTCTCTTTCTTTGTCTTTCTGCCTTTCTTCCTCTCTGTTTCTCTCTTTCTCATTCTTTCTGTGCTACGCTTTACTCTCTCCCCTTCTCCTTTTCCTCCTCCTGAAACTCACTTCCCTTTCCCACCCCCTTGCTACACTATATTGTACAAGGTTATGTTACGCTCTGCTAGCGTGCCTGGATAGCCGAGTGGTTAGGAAGCTCGCCTTCGGATCGAGGGAACGAGGGTTCGAATCACGCCTTGTGAAGAATGTTTTTCCGGCAAGAATTTTCCTCTTTCTTTATATCTTTCTTTCCGTCTCTCTGTTTATTTATTTCTTTCTGTCTCTCTCTGTACTCCTTCTCTCATCCATCACGGTTATTACAGGCCACGCCGTAGCGGTGAGTAGTGGGATTTGCCCAAATTCTGTGGCACATACCCGTTCATGATGATGATAATATTGCAGCAGGGTCGACATCACGGTCGGCTTAAACAACTTCGCTGTTAAAATGTCTCCTAAAGGGGACAAACGAGAGAATCATCTGAGAATACAACCGATGAACATCTGGTGACCCACTTCTGACGCTATCAACTCATAGCGGGCTCAGGCGGAAAAACTGCCAGCTATCTGTGCCAGGCCAAACCCACCCGCTGCAATATCATCCTGATCAGCACCGCCATTACAACTGCAGAAAATGAAAATTTCGTTCGAAATTACCCGCATCTTTAATTATCGCTTCAGTGGCTCGTGTATAGCCTGTATAAAATACTCGGTGAGCTTACGTGTTATC
Organism: Rhipicephalus sanguineus; assembly: GCF_013339695.2. Classification (NCBI taxonomy): domain Eukaryota; kingdom Metazoa; phylum Arthropoda; class Arachnida; order Ixodida; family Ixodidae; genus Rhipicephalus; species Rhipicephalus sanguineus. The sequence goes on along the minus strand of NC_051179.1, from coordinate 76,469,096 downwards.
ATAGACGAGTTGCTCTATAAAAAAGCATGCCCCTCCGGAAGCTTACTGCGCCATCTCTGAGCTTAGAATGATTTATATATCCATACTCCGGCGCGTCATCATACGCTTTCAGGACGTGGGTGCATGACTGAATAGCGCCCCAAGTATAAATATCGATGTCATATAAGCCTAAAGGTAAAAATGGTACACGCAAATTATACACAATGACACAGTATACCATCTTTACCTTTCAAGAAGGCGCCAACTCACCCAGCAAGAAGTTTTATTGAACAATACAGCCTAACTTCTCCGCCACGAAAAAAGTTCTGCAGTATGTTATACTCTCTGCAACACTTGAAGGCAAAAGCCTACTTCCCACTTGGTAATGCATTAAGCAAAAACTACGTAAAAATCTCCTTTGGGTGTTGTTTAAGTGATGCGTAACCGTGGAGTTTAATTCTGCGTTGTATCCTTCCCTAGATAAGGATAGAGATCAAAGATAAGAGTGACGCCGACCAAGTACTATAAGCAAGTGTCTAGCGAAGAAAATAATTAAAAGCACACATCATAACGGAAGGTGAGGCGTGCACACTCCGAGCACGTTTCGGCTGCTGCATGGGAGCAAAGTTCTATACCTGCTATTATTAAGGCGAAAGCCTCAGATGCCTCGTCAAACGCAAAAGTTGACCGTCGGCGTCGACCGTCGTCCCGTGGTGTCGGCGTCAACACGCTCGAGTGCTACAAAAATTATCATGTGATGACGTCAGCATATAACGCCATCACGACGTCATCCTCGTTTGTTTAAAGGTGGGCTGACCACGGAGGCAGTGCAAAACCAGGTGAGTTGCAGAAAGCTTGCAATGCCTCATATACTGGAGGCAATGCAAAACGACCTTGGGTACAGAAAAGCTTTCGGAGGGAGCTGGGGGGGGAATCAGTACGTTGACTGACAAGAAAAAGAAGATGGTTCTGCCTTCGAGTCGCCTTAGGTGAATGCATGAGAAAGACTGAGTTTTGCGTAAGTTATATCAGAATGTAATGCGCAAAAAATTTTGGTACAGCTGCACGAAGAACAGGAAAGAAATGACCGAAGTGGAGCTGCAAACCGTTTGCTTTGCGTGTTGTCAGAGTTTACATCATATACCCCGGAGCTAGTTGAAATTTGAAACGCATTACGACATAAAAATAATGACAATAGGTAATTCTAAACAATCGCTCAAACAATTCACAATTATTCTTAGCGTAAGAAACTGGACATCCCATGCAGGCACTGTAGCGCTTGGTAAAATCGATGGCACACCACCCGGTTCCCTATAACTTCAGTCAACTTCCAAGCGCAGCCGGTTGTATCGGCGGCCGCCAACAGATGCTCGGCCGTTAGCAGCGGGCGTTGAACGAGAACAATTGTGCTTCCATCTGTCGGTCAGGGAGCGAAGCAGGTAGCCGGAAACGCTACAAGGGCGGCAGTATTTGGAAATAGGACGCGATAGATTTGGAGCGCCACTCACAGTTTTAAGGTGTTTTCAGATCGATCGGAGTTAACAGGGTGGCGGTTACGACAAAAGCTAGGTTGTATTAGAGCACGATTATTCTTCGCTAGGAGGACGACGACAATAATCTATTTCTTTGTTCAGAAATACAGCGTATTTAATCACAGTAAACTCAGATGTCGCACTGTTCATAGCGGACGCCCAGTAATTAGAATAGATTCAGATTTCTATCATTATTTTTTTTCGTGTGACTGGGTGGCGAGGAGGAGGTCTGCTACCCGTTTAACAGCAAGAATGTCGAGCGCGAACTTACTGCATGCCTTGGGAAGTTAAGACAGGTATAGGCTGCGAAACAAAATAAAGTTGTATGCCCTTAGAATGCTTGATTTGTACATCTACATAATCAGCGCCATAGTCTGGGTATTAAAGTATACGCCGCACTTGAGAGGGTGAGGAGAGGGGTGCAGTTAGGAAGAGGCATTATTGTCTGGAACTCGGCTGGAAGGTTCTCTCCGTATTAGGGAAGGGTAGCACCATGGCCGTCCAAAAGGAAGACGATAACAGCGGCTCGTGTCTTGCCACGCGCCTGCTTCGCTGCCTTTCCGGCCGCGGTTGGTTGCTTTGTTTTAGAAATGAAATTCTTTTATATTCTAAATATGTTCAGACATAGATAGTTACGAAATAACTCAATGGCATAATAAAAGAGAAAAAAATACAATAATGTCAAACCGATATGGTTGAAAAATAAGGTGAAATTAGATCACCTTAATATTCAATTCGTTTTGTCTGTTCCCCACGAGCCGCCACTATCGCCGTCCGAAAGGACGGCGATGATGCTAGAGAAGCGAAAAGAAAGGAGGGTGGGCATACCCGCAGTACATCCATACAATTTCCTACAATACTTACTAGAGGGAACTCTGGCGCTAGTGTCTATGGGAGTTGCAACGCATGGCGCTTCAGCCAGCATGGGAATGATGGGTTGTACACGGATTTGTTTAAACTTCGTTCTTTCGGCTCCGTTTGGCTCCGCGTCGCCTGCATCCGCTTTGTCGCAAAACGAAGTTCAGCAGAAGTCAGCAGTTCCACTTCACTACTTTAACCTTTTTAGGCTCACCAATTCAAACCTGATTACGAAGTTCACGACGATCCATTCTTTTATCCGAAAGAAAACCAAAACACAGCAATAAACAAAGCCACAAGTGCGTTCGAAGCCCGCTAGTGCGAAGACTATGCAAACCCGTGTACTATAGCCATCGTTCCAATGGTGGCTGAACGATCGCAGCGCCAGAGTCCCCTCTAGTTGATTTGAGGAAGCTCTATGAGCCCAGCTTTCTTTCTTTCTTTCTTTCTTTCTTTCTTTCTTTCTTTCTTTCTTTCTTTCTTTCTTTCTTTCTTTCTTTCTTTCTTTCTTTCTTTCTTTCTTTCTTTCTTTCTTTCTTTCTTTCTTTCTTTCGCGCACTTAAGTACACACATGACACCGCTTCGCGCTGATAACGTGTGGCTTACTAGGCTTCGGTTACTTTCGTATGCCTATTGTCAGATACAACTTAAGAAGTCCGGATAGGCCCCGCCCAGATGAGCGAAGCGCGGCAGCCGATCGCCTCCGCGACTAAACAAACAGTCCCACTGCACTCGGCAACGTTCTCCGAGGCCGAAGTCACCAGACGTCCGGCTCATGACGTCAGTCTGGAGTGCTCGCCCATTGGTGCAGGCTTGTATGCACCCGCCTATGAGGAGAAAATGCCGCGGACTTCTCAAGTTGTATCCTAGTGTAGGCAATTTCACAATTCTGATGTGGCGAAGACTTCTGGCACTAGTGAATTGCTCGCATATTTCGTTAATACGGGTTAACAATTTATCTTGTTATTTTTCGTACTGCTGATTATGTTCGTGTGTCTGTATTATTTGTAGCTATTTTCTTACTTATAGTAAACTAGATGTACGTTTCTGCGAACTCAATTTGAATTTGACTTCAACTTTGCTACTATCAATTAAAACTCATTTATGTTTCGCCGATTATTCTCCTTTTTCGCCCTTGCTATGCAAAGGTTTGCTTGCTTTTTATTTATAGGACCGTTAACTGAAGCCTTTGATACAGGATTGACATGTGTTTGTAAAGCGTGATTTACGCTATCGAAATAAACATTAATTATTCATTCATTCATTCATTGAACACGCTCGTGGATCAGTGATGCTGCAGTATCCTGAGTAAATGGTTTTTGTTTTGTGCCACAGTATATGTATAAGCTTATCTGGCATACTCTCTCCTAAATTTAAAGGAGCCACAAAACAAAGCGGCAACTTTCAGGAAAGTCGTTCACGAATGCGTTTCCATGAATACTATTCCCATTATCTAATTATATCGTTTGCACTCCAACAGTAGCCAGGCCTTAAAGGGGTCATGAACCACTTTTCCAAGTAATGATCTAATGACCTCAGTATCGGAGTTTACTGCCTCCCGAATCGATTGCCGCAAAAATTTTCTCGTATCTGTCAAGAATGAGGGGAGTTACGGGGGTTTGGCGCACGCTCTCAGCGCTTTCTCTTTTCTCGTGCCGACGAGCGCACTGGAAGCTACATAGGGAGGGATGGCACGGGGGAAAGAAGTTACGTCAGCGCACGTCATGAAACGCGATCGCTCTCCCGCTGTGATTCGCGTGCGCGAGTGCGGCTACCATGCACTCAGGAGTGCGGCGCCGGCAAGTGGCGGCACCCCATGGCAAGAAGCGCATCTGATCCGAACGCCGCTCTCGATTTACGTCGGCTATCGGCCAATAAGCGTGCTATGTCTCTTGCGACGTAAACTGGCAGATCCGCGACGACCGACGAGAGTGAGAACCGGCCTCTGTTTGAAAAGAGCGTGCCTGGGGAAACGGCAACTTCGCGCTCCGCTTGTGGCCTTTACGCGGCGCGCACGACTGTAATATTTGGCAGAGCAGTTCATAGCCGTGTCATCTTTGCATAGGATGTGTTTTTTCAACAAGCCCAAGGGATGGTCAGCCCTTTAAGGCCAGCTACAGTGAACAGCGCTCGGCTGGCCGCAATCTTAGCTCCATAGCGACCGCAATGTGCCGCCAAAAGATGACGCCACCGAGCACGCACGGCAGCCATTTGGCGAACTGCCTCCAATTGCATCGTCGTAGTCCCTGTCTCAAATAAGAGAAACGATCGGCGTTACTACGGGAAGGGCTGTAGTTCGCTGCGCATGAAGCATCAAAGCTGTTCCTGGCTTTTCTTTTTTTTCACTGTTAAACACAACGCGATTTCCTGAAGCGCTGCAGCTTATTGCACCTGCTGTTCCATATCGTTTGCCTTTGAACTTCTAACGTCGGCTTCCCGGGTGCAGATTCTATATCGAACCAGACTTTGTCTCGTTAACCTTTTTGTATTAGTCTCTCCTGCGTTAACCTTCTTGCAGTGCTCCTTCTTTCTTACTCTTGTCATGTTATTCCATTCAACTGCATCGTATCTTCTCGCCGCCGTCTTCCGGCTGCAGAGGACCACTCAGCACTCTATCTAGCAAAGGAAACACCTCGTTACTTCTATACAGTTTCTCAGTACCGAACGAAGCTGTCGACGACAACGCCCTTCGTCGCATACAAGATCCTCGCTAGCACACAAGACAGTACCGAGGCGGCAACTGCCTCGGTTTCCGGGAGGACACGTATACCGCATCAGCGCGCGCGACGTGACATGCGAGCGAGCGCCCGGGTTTCGACATAGCCGGCCGCTGCGTTGCGCTGTGCACGACGCGATGCGACGCGTCCGTCGACTTCGCCTGCGGCGGCGTCACGTCGTGGCCGTTTTCTAGCCACGAGATGGACTTTGATGCACCATGCAGCGCTTCCGCTTGAACGCTTGGTCATAAGGTGGGGTGCAGGGGGGGGGGGGGGGGGGGGGGGCTGATCTTAGGGGGTTGCAGAGAGGAGAGTATAGTGGTGGTAGTGGGAGGTGGCCCCTTCTTCGTTTTACGACCACGACGTTAGAGATGGCCGCATCGCCACCTCGGCAAGCCGTAAAAGAAGCGGAGCTCTGGGGAAGCGCTGACGACGACTCGACACGCTCGCTGAATTCGTCATGAGACCGCGTCGCCAAATACCGCCGCTCCTGTTGCCGAAGACAGAGAGATACACACACAGACGTGCGCCCCGGAGGCTAATCTTCGGCTCTCTCTTCTCCTCCGCAAGAATGATCCTGCTGTGTACCGTGCATGTGCGCGTACAACCAGTTCCCTTGTCTCTAACCACGCCACGCCTAGGCCCGATAACGAGCTTACAGAGCGCGTCCACTCAGTTCCGCATACTGTAGGATAATTCGACGAAAAATCTTGTGCAAAGCAGTCTTTCAAACTAACGTGGGATTCGTTAGTACAGTACGCGGATTCTCAATGCGAGCGGCGAGAGAATTAAGTGGCGGAGGCAGGCAGGTTAACCAAAGGTGTGCCCGGCATCGGTTTACGGTGATATACCCTCTTTCACATCGGACGATGTCCGGATACACTGCAATCCTTCGCAGGAGAAGCTTTCCTGATTAATGTAATCGTTGGCGTTTAATGTTCCAAAACCACAATATGATTATGAGGGACGCCGTAGCGGAGGGCACCGGAAATTTCTACCACCTGAGATTCTTTAACGTGCCCCTAAATCGACGTGTACACGGACCTCAAGCATTTTTGCCTCCATCGAAAATGCGGCCGCCTCGGTCGGGATTCCATCCCACCATATTCGGGTCAGCAGTCCAGCAAAGGGGACATACGGCTGTGCTCAGTCAAGCGCCATAACCACGGCGGCTGGCTTCTTTTGGCTGATCCTGCCTCTTGCTTGATGAGGACTTCGCAAGAGACATTAAAAAGGCATCATCCTAATCATTTTCTCTACCTTGCAGCCGTTTGCTTAAAAGGTAAAATGAAAACTCCATTTTCTTTTGCATCATTTTTTATTGTATAGGTTACAACAGAAGCTATTTGGACATGCAGCTGAACTCTAAACTATAACCAGGTCTAGCAAGGGGGCGTTTCAGGATCACTTAACCTCGGTGTGTCCTAATACATTTGGCTCCATCGACAGTGTACAACGCCACCGTAGGTAGTTCATTCGAAGCGGCCTATATGTGCCAGCTTTAGCCGGCAACACACGTGTTCGGCACGTAAAGGCTAGGTGCATAGTGCCCACACAGCACAACATAGGTATGGTCGATTAAAATTTTTAATCGATTAATCGTTAATCGATTTAGCCTTTAATCGATTAATTGCTTTCGCTGGAATGTTTTAATCGGTTAATCGATTAATTGACATTTTTAATAGGTGCTTTAAAATCGATATCTCTTTGAGAGGCATCGTTCCTGTTTAATATGGGCCCAAATCTTTTCATTAGACGCGCTGACGATCCAAAATTCCCACTTTCGAAAGTGTCGACGACGGGCCCCTTGTGTGCAGTGTGCGAAAATTCCCACTTTCGCACACTGGACACAAGCAGCCCGTCGTCGTTGGTTGATGTCGCGGATTCAAACATATGTGGCTATCATCCCTGGACTATTCGGCAGCAGGTCGCATTTTCTCGAAGCCTGCCTACTCGAGCTGATCGAAACCGGAGGCGCGTTCGGGGACCACACTGGTTGGAAAGTCGCAGTTGAAACATACAGTGTGGCGGAGTGTGAGGAAATCCCGAGAAAGGTAAAAGAGAGACGAGGAGAAATTAAATAAGACGCTCGCTCTAGTAAGCGAGTCATCTTTTCTCGGTTTGTCGGTTAGATATTGTGGAAGCCCTACATAATACTATAATTGCGTACTGACTCGATCTTTTTCTTGAGGTTCCCTATGCAGAGATTACACAGAAATATACTGGCCTCAAACAGACCATCCGTACAGGCAACTGCGGGAAATAGAAGGAAAGAAGATGACATTTAGGGGCTCGTTTTTCTTTGTTAGACACAATATTATTTAGAACTAAGAGACAATATTGCCAAGAAAAAGTATAGGGGGTGTTATTTGTAATAATTGGGATATAAATCTGAAGGAAGTGAAGTGGACGGAAAGATAACTTGTCGCCGGAAGGGACCGAACCTGCGACCTTCGAATTACTTTTAGGGGCTCGTTTTTCTTGGTTAGACATAATATTAATTAGAACTAACAGACAATAATGCGAAGGAAAGTATAGGGGAGGTTAAGGGTGTGTGACAAAGAAAAAACGAGCCCTTAAAAGTCACCTTCTTTCCCTCATTCATAGCGAGGGTCTCGTTCTGGCAGACTTGGTGCCTTCAGGTAGTATGCGAGCGATTATTGGTCAGCTGCCAGCTCGTAAAAAAAAGGTCACTTGCTACGTGACGCCAAAAGGCAGAAATAGAGTGTTCCACACTCGCCGCCATGGCTGTGATCGGCGCTGACTAACACTCCTAGGTTTAAATGCACATGTGTACCCTATGAAGTGGACGGGGTATGACCGCCGCCTTAGCTCAGTGGTAGAGCATGGGACGCGTTATTCGAAGGTTGCAAGTTCGGTCCCTGCCGGCGGCAAGTTATCTTTTCGTCCACTTTACTTTCTTCACATTGATATCCCAATTATTACAAATAACATCCTCTATACTTTCCTTGGCATTATTGTCTGTTAGTTCTAATTAATATTGCGGGAAATAGAGTGACATGAGTTTCTGTCTCCCGGCTAGAAAAAACAGCAGCTGCGCCAGTATACTACGCAGGTTTCACCTGATCTTTGCCGTAACACGGCGCCACTCACATCTTTTCAATTGTGCGTACATCCTGAACTGTGAGCGCTATCTAGTGTACCAGACATTACAACATAAATAGCGCGACTGTCCTTTCTTGTCACAGCAGAATACGGGGGCTTCTAGCTGAAAGCTGTATTTCTCCCTAAATATGCGACCATACAGTATTACTAAGTGCTGCAAGGTCACTTCTTCAATAGTAATGCACTGGATGCTAGACGTTCGGTAAACCGACGCGTAAAGTTGCGGATTACATAAAGGGTCTAAGGGCCTTTTCACAATTCGCGAGTGCGCATTCCTGCACTACATTTTCTCTCAACTAATGGCAGCAACTTTCGTGCTTCAAGAGAAGACGAGGTCGTAGTTGCACGTGCTGGCGTTTGTCTATTATGCGTGTTCGTGTCAAGAGAGGCGAGTTTACACTTTCCGCGTCCCAGCGCAAGCAAACCACGCTTGAACACTCTGTTTGAAGGAGTGACTAGCTGCCATTAATTGGGCTAACTGCATCGTAGGAAAGTTAGCTCAACAATTATGAAAATGGTATAAACCCTATAAGACGGACAGTTGGGCTAGTTGGTATACAGCAAATAAAAGATGGTTACTAGCGTCGTTATCCTCTTTACGCTAGCAAACGTATCTTATTATGTATATACGGATTACCTAATCATCTCCCCGTCATCGTACTTCATCGCTCTTTTTGTCCCGTTGCGTTTTCCCCGGTGCAGAGTAGCAGGCAGGGGCATACTAGCTCAGGCCACCCTTTCTGCCTTATAATACATTTTCTCTCTCTGTTTCATTGGTAAACAATATTTTATTTGCTAAAGAGTAAATTAGAACGGCACTAAGAACCAGTGAGTAAATAAGCAGCGCATATTACAATGCCGCACTTGCACAAGAAACGAGTAAAATCTGAGGGTTGAATAAAATACAAGGAAAGTTGCGATTGACACTACAGGTGACGAAAACTACCCGTTTACCAAATGTAAGCAGACATGCGTTTATGCGGCAACACGATGAAACAGCGCGGCAAAAAACAAACACGAACAAAATAAGCTACAAGACGATGCGCTGGCACGTATGAAATTTACAGAAAAGAGTAACACTTCTCTGTTGAAAGTTGGCGAATCCACGTGCTGCTTACTTTCTCAACAGTCCCCTTTTGTTTTGTTTCATGGGGTTGCTGCTCCGAACCACATGCTTTTTTCTACTGAGCGAAGAAATGTCAGTTGCCCGAGATGCTCGCGTGACAACCGACACCTCCTTTGGGTCGCCACACATCCAGCATGCGAAAAAAGGCGCTCGGATGCTACTGACGTTGCAGGAATTGGCAAATGCTCCATTGAAACGTCAAACACATGATCTAGGCCAGTTCGCATGCTGTGCCAAGTCTCAAGTGGGTTCGGATTGGTGCGGCGATCGACTACAGGGTTACTATAGTATCTCTTGAACTGAGAAGGCATTTAGTTCATCGGATCGCACTCCAGTGCAACGCAATTGCGTAGAAGTGCGCGATCGACGGCATCCCAAATAGAACCAGAAAAAGTAGTTGTATTCGGCTTTGCAACTTCCTGCGTCTAAGGATAGCGTTCAGGGTCTGCGTCTCAGGATAGCGCGCCTCGCAGTCATGCGCTCCGGCCAAGGGGCAAGGTTGAGGGCGGGAGTGGGGGATGCTGTAATCGATTAATCGAATAGTTTTAATCGAATAATTCGATTAATCGAAAGGTACAAATCGATTATGATTAATCGATTAATTGTGGACATTTAATCGGTTAATCGATTAATCGTTCATCGATTTTACGGTCCCTAGCACAACAGCAAGCACTGTCTTTGAAAAGTTATTATATATATATATTAATTGTGGCGATAATACAGTGTAAAATAAGGCGGTCTGGGACGGCAGGTGATGTGCACGTACACAAACGCCAGACAAGACGCTGTCATTTCTTCGTTCCTATCAGCGTCGTTTCTTCGCCGTCACTTTAGTCGTCGTTATTGCATTAGATGGTTTTAGTTTGTCCGCAACACAGGTATTTCACCAGGTCCCGTGTTCACAAAACCTCTCACGCTAAAAATTTTCTTGATATTATATTGCAGCCAATCAGGATGCGGAACATAAAAATAGCGAAGCCGGCTGATCAATGAGAAAACGCACTTACTTTAGAAAGAGCAGTTTTGTGAATTCGGCTACGGATTACCGGAGTAATAAACTCGACGCTTTCTGGCTTCGCAAAGATCAACAAGGCAAACAATAAAATTGAGGAGTCATTCCATTCTACGCAGGTGGATGACCAGCGACGCTGTTTAGGACACGACACAGACGCGACAAAAAACTTCGAACCATAGCCGATCACACACCCTGCAACGAAATCCGAAATGTCTGTACAGACAGTCCCTTTTGAATTTAAGATAGGCCCCTTTAAAGTTTTCCATCTGAGCAGCATGCGGCTTTTTGCCGTGACATGCGTCCTCTTATCTGGCTTGTCGCTTGGTGTTTCGCGCACAATCCTAACAGGTGTCCGCCGCCCGCGCTTTCCCTCCTTCATTTTTAGTGGACCATTGGTGAGTAGTGGGGTTTGTCCAATTTGTGCGTGCACATTTTGTCCCATTTTTGTTGCAACATACCTCCACTATTTAGGGTTTTTACACACACTCAGACGCATCCTAGCCATTCGCTATGAAAACTATTACCACGGCAACTGTGCACGAATAGAACAGCGCGCAAATGGAACACAAGAACTAGTTTAAAAGCTCGGAGGACGCTTGAGCTTCGCCTTCAAGAGCAGAATGCGCGATAGCGTAATCGGGCCCCATTTGCATCGCCTTCTCGTTCACTAGCCAGGCGTCTCTTCTCAGTGGACACCTCAACCGAGCCAAGAAGAAGATCATGTCCCGGGATTTTCGGGGTCAGGTCGGGAGGGTTCAGGTCCGGAAGTCCCGACCACCTCTCTCCTACATTTATTTTTTGAAAATGTATAAGCTGAGTATAGCTGTTGACGCCCCATGCTCAGATTTAGGTATCAGACTTCCTATAGGAATGCCCACAGTTAAAAAGTGTACCACACTCACGCGATGAATGTTACCGCCTCAGTTAAATCATGGCAAGTTAGATATTAATAGTTCTAAGCACATCAGCGTTGTAGATACAAGAATGATTCGATTCAGTATGCATACACCATACACCAATATCATTTCCCCGCTGGCCATAAGGCTGTGGAAAGACTTACCTACCGATAACTCGTCGGTAACGAACTTTTGTGCCGCATCTTGAATATTACCTATAGGATTTCACAATTATAAGTGACAAAAAAATATCACAGCATATCCACGGAGTGAATGATGATGAGTGGGCGAAGCTGCGGAGGTTCATCGGTAAACCGTGAATCTTCCGTGAATTCTGCCCAGTACATCATCACCGACGTGAGATCGGGCGCGTTTATACTAAAGGTTCGATGAGTTATGACGACTTGCACCGCACTTTAATTTTACATGTACGCTGTGAATTTTCATTGTTTAGAAAACCATTGCTTTAGAAAACATCTGGCGTCTTTCGTTAAGCAGCTGGCGTCTTTTCGTTTTGCTTTAGAAACATCTGGCGTTATTTCGTTTTGCTTTTACAAAACATCTGGCGTCTTTTGTTGGTTTATTTCATCAATCAACGTCGTTTTGAACAAAATTTTTATTGTTTAATCACGCACAGGAGAAATCTCACCAGGCACTACCTTGGAGGTAAAGAATGGCTGCTAATGGGAATGAGAGACAGAAGAAGTCGGCTTTTAGCTAACGCTGCGAATTTTTTATTGTTCAACAACGCACAGGAAAAATCTCCCACCGGCACCACCTTGCAGGTCAAAGCGTAAGACTGGTTACATACTACGCTACGAGGGACGAACGGGTGCCGCTATAAGGAGCTTCGCCCCTAAAACTGCGAGCCTTCATGAGTTATATATATTGATATTGAGAACGGTTAACCTTTCATGTATGATTTTCTGGATACCACTAGAACTCATACTCTCTTTTTTTATTATTATGTTTATACTTTCGCAGCCTACCTTTCTTTATACTACTACTGATCGTGCTTGTTATTAAGGAAGCCGGTACTTGTACATCGTATTTCTTCGATTTTCTTTTTCATATTTCCCTTTATAAATGCTTATTAACATCGTGTCCTTCCTGCAACAATCTCCAACAATATTGGTAATGTATTTAATTAATGAGCGCATTAATTATTTAATGGAATTCTATGACGTAGGAAGCCAAGAGAAAGAGAGAGAGAGAGTAAACGTTTATTCTGAGCAAACGCACTGTGCGCCCAATATGGGCGGCCTCCTTACTCCAGGTAGCCGCGGGCCTTCGCCATCTCTCGCGCCCGTTGAACCAGGCTTCGCTGATTCTTCGGACCTGTATCCGATAGCTTGGCCTCCCACTGAATATTACAGAAATGGTGGCGATGCGTGTAAAAAAAAAAGCAAATGTAACGCCTCGATAAAGATGTGCTTCGCCACGCGCGTGTATCCACATACCCTATTAGGCGAGTACGTAGCCGACATCCTTGTTATATTAAGAGGAAGGAGGGATAAATTGCAATTTAAAAAAAAGTGGTAGATGACTCAGTCATTTATTCAAGAGTGAATGGAGCGAGCGTTGCTACTACATAAAAGCGCACAGCCGACATTAGCCGACACTATACAGCATTGTCGTGCACTGTAGACAACATAATCCGGTGCTGGTATAACGTGCGAGTAAACACCGAAGTTGAATTGGGCCAGAAATATCGTCGTCTTTAAAACTGTGCCCATCACAGCTCGTTACTAAAACTGCGGGAGGTCGAACGCCATGATGAAATTCAGCAAGGGACCGTGAAAGAAGACAAGGATTGTCATATTGATATCCAACCTATACACTCTAAGAACTCTGACTCCTTGTATACATGTGAGAGTCACATTTGTAGCACCCGCTTTAAGAGGCACGTTGAATCTCTGCAGGAAAGTCGTGGGACGCACGACTTTCCAAAAAAGAGTCAGTGCACGACTCTCCTAAAAAGAGTCAACATGCCTCTCTAAAGAGAGTGCTACACATGTGACTCTAACGTGTATAAAAGAAGAGTCAAGCGACTTTGTTCTTAGAGTGTTTAGCCCGAGTATATATATATATATATATATATATATATATATATATATATATATATATATATATATATATATATATATATATATATATATATATATATATATATATATATATATATATATATATATATATATATATATATATATATATATTGACGCGTGTATACTACATGTGGACGACGACGACGATGGGGGGCTTTAACGGACACCATCTAGTGGGGCTGTGATTAGTTGAAGACGAAGAAGACGTTCCGCCTGTTCAGCTGATTTTCAACACGCTGTTTCGCTGCCGAAAGGTCTTCTTGTCTTTTCCTCGCGTTGCATCGCGACACTGGTGGAGGTGCTGGACCGCAACCCTGCCTGATGCTGCACACCCCTACTGGGAGCCGCTCAACCAGCCCGAACGCATTGTCACCTATTACAACTCCCGTGCATCGCTTCAGTCGGAGGTTGCGAGGCCTCTCTCCGGAGCTCACCCCCTCGCCGGAACCTTCTCTCAGGCGCCGCATACCTCTACCAATGGCCAACGCCAGCCCGCAACAGGTGCCCCAAGGCAGCCCTCTTCCGAATCCATCCCAGGTGACGCTCTTTCCACCATTGGTGCCTGATCGATTTAGTGGCGGTGCCCATGAAGACGTTGATGACTGGCTTGAACACTATGAACGTGTTGCCAAGATCAATCAGTGGTCTGATCAGCAAAAGCTCTCCCGCGCCTATTTTTACCTTGACGACAGTGCTCGTACTTGGTATGAGAATAGAGAAGCCAGTCTGTCTACATGGAGTGACTTCCGACAGCAGTTTGTTGATACCTTCGCCAACGTCGACCGACGGGACCGTGCTCAGCAGCTATTGGAGCTACGGGTTCAAAAACCCAATGAGACCGTCGCGATGTTCGCCGAGGATATGACTCGTCTCTTTCGCAGAGCTAACCCGAACATGACGGATGAAAAGAAATTGAGCTACCTCATGCGAGGTGTAAAGGAGCAGCTTTTCGCCGGGCTCCTGCGCAACCCTCCAAGCACCGTGGCTGACTTCATCAAGGAAGCTACGGCTATCGAGCGGGCACTTCATCAACGATGCAGGCAGTATGATCGAATGTCCAGCAGCGCCCCAATCAGTGCCGCCAGCATGACGTTTGACAATCAGAGCGCCTTGCGAGACCTGATTAGGGAGATTGTCCGCGAGGAACTTCAGAAGTTGCGAACACCGGTCGTTGAAACACCCATGGCATCCGTCGTCGAAGTCGTGCGCGACGAAATCCGGCACGCATTCTCGACAGCTGACCCTGATGCCGAGCAGCGTCCCATGAGCTACGCCGCCGCTGTTCGACGCCCACCACTCGCTAAGCCATCGCCGCCGACGTACCGCCAGCCGCCAGTAGCACCTTGGTCGCCGCCGCAAGAGGAGACGTTGAGGCGACCACCAGTCTTGCCGTACCGCCAGCCATCCACAACCGCGCCATGGGCAGCGCCGCAAGATGAGATGTTCAGACGTCCACAGATCCGAAAAACCGACGCATGGCGCACAGCAGACCGGCGACCACTTTGTTTTAACTGCGGAGGTGCAGGCCATATTTCCCGCCATTGCTGGCATCGCGGTGATTCGTTTCGACCTCTTCGACCATCGTTTGACGGCCGACGCGCCACCGACGAATACCTACCACGCCTCGACGACGCTTCTTTTCAAGGGCCCCGTCGTTCTCAGTTTGACGACTGCCGTACCACTGACGCGGAATCAATGCCTACTCACCAGGCGGGTTTGGGACGTCGATCACGCTCTCCCTCTCCCGCGCATTCGCCTTCTTCGCACCGACGCATCTTCGCGGACCTTAATGGAAGGAGGTCACCCAGCCCGCGCCGGGGAAACTGAGCGCGGCGACCTCCGGGGGTAAGGTTGCAGGCCATCACGACGACAATAAAAAGCCCCCATTCTTCCCAGTGCACGACGCCGTAAAGCCGACAAGACGTGAGATCGACGAAATTGCGACCACCGACCTTACTGTTCTCCTTGACGGGCAGAAAGTGACAGCGTTAGTTGACACTGGTGCCGACTTTTCTGTTATAAGCCACGACCTCGCCGTCCGCCTCAAGAAAGTGAAAACGCCGTGGACAGGCCCTCGTATCAGAACGGCAGGCGGCCAGTTACTAATGCCTACCGGAAGATGCACAGCGAGAATTGACATAGGAGGTTCTCCTTTCGTCGCGTCGTTCGTCGTTCTCGCGGCATGCTGCAGAGATCTAATCATTGGCATGGATTTTTTACGAGAATATGGTGCCGTCATCAACATCCCGGACAGTTTGATTACGTTCTGCAACAGTCCTGGCCTTGCTGATTGTTCGGAGGCGACACATAACCCTCTGCGTCTTACTGATGACGATGTGGTCCTCCCTCCTAGGTCATGCACGCTTGTTTCCGTGGCAGGTGATGCCCCGTTTGACGGCGAAGGAGTTGCAGACCAAATAAGCTCGCTCCTCTTTACCCACGGCGTTTCCGTCGCACGAGGTATAGTCAGTGTCACTGCTGGCCGCACGGACTTGCTGCTGACCAATTTCAGTGCTGAGCGCCGACACCTCCCGAAAGGCACGGCCGTCGCCTACTTTGACGATGTCGTGGAAGCCCAAGGCTGTTTGTCGGTACTCGACGAAGCGCCAAAACTTGATCCAGCACCCGTTCTTGACGTTAGCACTACTTTGTCAAATAACGAGCGACGGAGACTCCTTGAGCTACTAGCGGAATTCCAAGACTGCTTTTCGTCCACATCAAGAGTTGGTCGCACGCCTCTTACCAAGCATCGGATAATCACCGAAGACACTGCGAGACCTATTCACCAGAACCCTTATCGCGTGGCTCCAAAAGAACGCGAAGCGATACAACAACAAGTCGACAAAATGCTTGAAGATGACGTCATTCAGCCATCAAAGAGCCCCTGGGCATCGCCAGTGGTCCTAGTCAAGAAAAAGGACGGCAGCCTCCGCTTTTGCGTGGAATACAGGAAGCTAAATCAGATGACCAAGAAAGATGTGTATCCGCTTCCCCGTATAGATGACTCTCTCGACAGACTTCGACATGCTCGTTACTTTTCTTCAATGGACCTGAGGAGCGGATATTGGCAAATCGAAGTAGACCCGAGAGACCGCGAGAAGACCGCTTTCGTGACGCCAGATGGCTTATATGAATTTAAAGTCTTGCCCTTCGGTTTGTGCTCGGCGCCTGCTACCTTTCAAAGGCTCATATATACCGTGCTTTCTGGGTTGAAATGGAAAACCTGCTTAGTCTATCTTGACGATGTCATAGTGTTTTCCGCAACATTTAACGAGCACCTTGAAAGGCTTGCAGTGGTTTTACGAGCCATACGGTCCGCTGGTCTAACATTGAAACCAGAGAAGTGCCACTTTTGCTTTGAAGAACTGCAATTCCTTGGTCATGTCGTCAGTCACGAAGGCGTTCGTCCAGATCCTGAAAAAATTACAGCCGTAGCACAGTTCCCTGTCCCGTCCGATAAGAAGGCTGTCAGGCGCTTTCTGGGCCTCTGTGCCTATTATCGGCGGTTCATCGCGGACTTCGCACGCATTGCGTCACCATTAACTCGTCTCACAAGAGAAGACGTTGCCTTTGAATGGAAAGAGGAGCAGGAAGCTGCTTTTAATGATCTGCGCCAGCGTCTACAAACGCCTCCGGTGCTTGCACACTTTGACGAGGGAGCCCCTACGATGCTTCACACTGATGCCAGCAATGTAGGACTGGGAGCTGTCCTTGTGCAATGGCAGGAGGACGCTGAAAGAGTAATCGCCTATGCAAGCAGAACGCTAACACGCACAGAGGCTAATTACTCCACGACTGAGAAGGAATGCCTCGCCGTGGTATGGGCGGTTACGAAATTTCGCCCGTATTTGTATGGCCGCCCCTTCAAAGTTATTAGCGACCATCATTCTCTGTGCTGGTTGACAAACCTTAAAGATCCTACCGGGCGATTAGCGCGTTGGAGTCTGCGGCTCCAGGAGTTCGATATGACGGTCGTGCACAAGTCGGGGAAGCGACATATGGACGCTGACTGTCTGTCCCGGTCACCGATTGAGTCGGCTGTTCTACCCGATGAGGAGGAAACAGCATTCCTTGGTGTTCTCGACACGTCCGCCATTGCGCAGCAGCAACGTGACGACCCTGAGTTGCTTGGTCTAATTAATTACTTAGACGGAAGATCTCAGAAAGCACCTAGGGTTTTCGCAAGAGTATTGTCATCGTTTTGTTTGCGAGACAGAGTACTCTACAAAAGAAACTTTTCGTCGACCGGATCCACCTATTTGCTCGTCATCCCGGCATCACTTCGCACCGAAGTACTTCAGGCATGCCACAACGAGGTGACTTCTGGCCACTTAGGCTACACGCGAACATTGGCCAGAGTACAGCAAAGGTACTACTGGCCACAACTCACCACATCCGTGAAGCACCACGTTCGTACTTGCCTCGACTGCCAGCGACGCAAGTCACCCCCGACTAAGCCAGCTGGCCTCCTGCAACCCGTTCAGGTCCCACGAACACCGTTTGACCAAATTGGAATGGATATTTTGGGTCCACTTCCAACTTCAAGTGCAGGAAACCGCTGGGTTATCGTCGCGACCGACTACCTCACCCGTTATGCCGAAACAAAGGCTATTCAGAGAAACACAGCAGCGGAGGTTGCACGATTTTTCGTCGAGAACGTTGTACTGAGGCATGGTGCACCAACTGTCGTGATCACAGACAGAGGAACTGCATTTACGGCAGCTCTTTTGGATCACGTCTTGATGCTGAGTGGAACAACTCATCGTAAAACCACCGCCTACCACCCGCAAACGAACGGGTTAACAGAGCGTCTAAACAAAACGATTGAAGACATGCTTTCAATGTACGTTGACGTTGAACATAAAAATTGGGACGAAATCTTGCCTTATATCACGTTTGCGTACAACACGGCCAAGCAAGAAACGACTCGCATGACTCCGTTCAGCCTCGTTCACGGACGGGAGGTGCGGACTATGCTGGACGCGATGCTACCGCACGAATGTGACGACACTGACACCGACGCCGATGTGTTTACGCAACGCGCGGAAGAAGCTAGGCAACTTGCCCGCTTGCGGATCCGCCAGCAACAAGACTACGACGCAGGCCGCTACAATGCTCACCGCAGAACAGTTGTTTACCAAGCCGACGACAGAGTATGGGTTTGGACGCCCATACGGAAACGAGGACTATCCGAAAAGCTGTTAAGGCGATACTTCGGACCATACCGAGTATTGCGACGCCTGAGTGATGTCACCTACGAAGTCGTCCCCGACAGTCCCCATTGTACGAAGCGTACCCAGCACCGTCCTGAACTTGTGCATGTTATGCGCATGAAGCCATATGTCAGCGAGTGATTGTGCGAGACCTTTGTTTAAAAAAAAAAGCTGCATTTCTGATTTAGCATCGGGGCGATGCTCCTTTAGGGAGAGGCAAATGACGCGTGTATACTACATGTGGACGACGACGACGATGGGGGGCTTTAACGGACACCATCTAGTGGGGCTGTGATTAGTTGAAGGCGAAGAAGACGTTCCGCCTGTTCAGCTGATTTTCAACACGCTGTTTCGCTGCCGAAAGGTCTTCTTGTCTTTTCCTCGCGTTGCATCGCGACAATATATATATATAGTTATACATTGCCTATTTTTCAGAAGAAATAAGGTTGCATTGCGTGATGCGCACACGTGATGCATAGAAAGATGACCGGTATATATAGTCTATTTCAGTACCCTGCAAAGCGAGTGCAAAGAGGAAGGGCAGTATAATACTAATAGGAGACGCCAGAGGCCTGGGCGGCGTGAGGCAACTATACAGAAAATTTGCATGCATACGATGGTGTCAGATGACGTAAGACATGGGTAAGAGGAGATCGCTTAGAGGTTCCGCAATGCACACAAGATAGGAAAACGCTAGCGCACGTGATATACGATACAGCGCGCACACAGGGTTGAAAACGTTCCTACATGGAAGTTCCACGTATCCATCAAATGAAAAGACAAAGCGTGCAATGGCGAACGCATACACGTCATTACTTGCAACGCTTTTATACATGCAAGAAGTCAGCACAAATATTAAAGTATATTTTATCATTGGGAAACAGTCTTACTGAACATGTCGAAATGCTTTTTTTCTGCTATAAGCTTTTTCCCCCGGTTTCCGATTATGATCGATCCCTACCTCGATGTCATCAGATTGCTCCAGTCCTCCACCGTTTCTTCCACATTCAAAACTTCGGATAAGACGATATTGTGCACACTGTGAACAGCTGCAATGTGTCTATTCGCCTCCCTTCTTGTCAACAAAGTCTGCAATTTTTTAAAGATAAGTTTTACACATTACAATTTGCAGTACCTGGAGTATAACGTGTTCCCCTCTATAATCCAGTCAGTAACATCGAGCCATTCATTCACGTTATCATATTTCTAACACTACAACCTGCGTGTATCCAGCATGACCAGGTGTCTTGAAGTCACCATACGTCTCTTCGCTCACAAGGGTCAACCCGTATAGAGTTCCTTCTGCAGCAATCGCGGGATTACAAGGGATGGAATACGGTACATGCACCATCTCAGTCCCTTCAAGACGTGATCCGCAAGCGACAGCATGCACTGATGCCCTGAACGGGCCTTTGAGTGGGAGGAGGGGGAAGTTAAGGGGGAAAGGGGGGGGGGGGGGGGTGTTAGGCTATACCGCTGGTATGATACGAACCTTTATATATACGGCCTGCACGACAGGATATTGCCTCGACGCAAAGGTGTGGGACGAGACACGCATGCAAGTTTTCTTATTTCTTTTTTTCGAACTGGAGCGCGGACTAACTTACAGGCAACAGAACGACACCTCGCTGAATCGCGATCGTGGATCGGTTCGTCTCGGCAAACGGCCCATATCTGCAGTCTCGGGCTCGTAAATCTACACCGTCTCGGAGCATGCGAGCAAGTTGCGCAAGGAATCAAGTCCACCGTCGTGGCGAACATTGAAAGTATATACAGTGAAGAGCTAGGCGACACTAAATTAACTTCTTTCGACACGCATTAGACGATTTGATGTCAGTAAATATGCGTCAGAACCACGCAATTTCATTCGAAGGTGCTACACGTTCTTAAAGGGAAAAAAATGTGCCCGTAGAATTATAGAGAGTCCTCGCAATCACAGTGTAACTGCCATTCTATTTTTTACATAATCATTAAAGTTCTCGCATTTCTCTCTCTCTCGCGCGCGCTTTGGAACACCTGAACTACAGGCAGAACTCGCGTGCGAAGAGGTTGCCAACAACTGGCTACAAGAATAACAAGTAAAAACTATTATTGTAGCACAACAGCCGTTCTGGCTAGTTGGTATTTGCTCATCATTGAACATGAACATTGAGCATAACGAAAAAATTCACCGACGATTACGATACTACCTAATAGAACGCCGAAAATGGCATTGAGAGTATTTAAAAAATATATATATAAATAAGTAAATAAATAAATAAATAAATAAATAAATAAATAAATAAATAAATAAATAAATAAATAAATAAATAAATAAATAAATAGAACTCTGAGCGCAGCTGTTTAGGTGTTTTGATTTTACCATCAGTTGAGGCAAACAATTTCAGAGAGACATTTATGTATGTACAGTTGCATACCACTATTTAATCGCATTGAACATCACACCCAGATGTCTCAGTGCCTGCGTGTAATCCATGTCGCCCTTCTCTGACAATTTCTTGCACTGCCCGGTTCAGAATGGACATACCTCGTTTGGCCTTATTTAAATATTCCACCACGTAAGCGGCACATGCGTACGTGTCAAGCACTATATATATCTGAAGATCCATGCTTGAATCTAGGATGGAAGCGGCACATGCGTACGTGTAAAGCACTATCTGAAGATCCATGTTTCAATCTAGTATGGAAGCGGCACATGCGTACGTGTAAAGCACTATCTGAAGATCCGTGTTTGAATTTAGGATGGAAGCGGCACATGCGTACGTGTAAAGCACTATCTGAAGATCCATGTTTGAATCTAGGATGGAAGCGGCACATGCGTACGTGTAAAGCACTATCTGAAGGTCCATGTTTGAATCTAGGATGGAAGCGGCACATGCGTACGTGTCAAGCACTATCTGAAGATCCATGTTCGAATCTAGGATGGAAGCGGCCCATGCGTACGTGTCAAGCACTATCTGAAGATCCATGTTTGAATCTAGAATGAAAGGGGCACATGCGCGCGTGTCAAGCACTATCTGAAGTCCCATGCTTGAATCTAGGATGGAAGCGGCTTATGCGTACGTGTCAAGCACTATCTGAAGATCCATGCTTGAATCTAGGGTGGAAGCGGCACATGCGCACGTGTCAAGCACTATCTGAAGATCCATGTTTGAATCTAGGATGGAAGCGGCACACGCGCACGTGTCAAGCGCTATCTGAAGATCCATGCTTGAATCTAGGATGGAAGCGGCACATGCGTACGTGTCAAGCACTATCTGAAGATCAATGTTTGAATCTAGGATGGAAGCGGCACATGCGCACCTGTCAAGCACTATCTGAAGATCCATGTTTGAATCTAGGATGGAAGCGGCTTATGCGTACGTGTCAAGCACTATGTGAAGATCCATGTTTGAATCTAGGATGGAAGCGGCACATCCGTACGTGTCAAGCACTATCTGAAGATCCACGTTTGAATCTAGGATGAAAGCGGCACATGCGCACGTGTCAAGCACTATCTGAAGATCCATGTTTGAATCTAGGATGGAAGCGGCACATGCGCACGTGTCAAGCACTACCTGAAGATCCATGTTTGAATCTAGGATGGAAGCGGCACGTGCGTACGTGTCAAGCACTATCTGAAGATCCATGTTTGAATCTAGGATGGAAGCGGCACATGCGCACGTGTCAAGCACTATCTGAAGATCCATGCTTGAATCTAGGATGGAAGAGGCTTATGTGTACGAGTCAAGCACTATCTGAAGATCCATGTTTGAATCTAGGATGGAAGCGGCACATGCGCACGTGTCAAGCACTATCTGAAGATCCATGCTTGAATCTAGGATGGAAGCGGCACATGCGCACGTGTCAAGCACTATCTGAAGATCCATGTTTGAATCTAGGATGGAAGCGGCACATGCGTACGTGTCAAGCACTATCTGAAGATCCATGTTTGAATCTAGAATGAAAGCGGTACATGCACATGTATCAAGCACTATCTGAAGATCTATGCTTGAATCTAGGATGGAAGCGGCTTATGCGTACGTGTCAAGCACTATGTGAAGATCCATGTTTGAATCTAGGATGGAAGCGGCACATCCGTACGTGTCAAGCACTATCTGAAGATCCAAGTTTGAATCTATAGATGGAAGCGGCACATGCGCACGTGTCAAGCACTATCTGAAGATTCATGTTTGAATCTAGGATGAAAGCGGCACATGCGCACGTGTCAAGCACTATCTGAAGATCCATGTTTGAATCTAGGATGAAAGCGGCACATGCGTACGTGTCAAGCACTATCTGAAGACCAATGCATGTTTGAATCTAGGATGGACGCCACCCATGGGTTAATGCAATTCAGCTGCCTTTGCTGCACGGTGCGGGGTAGCATTATAGGGTGGCACGAGGAGTACCCGCTGGGAGAAACGAAATGTACTCTGCCTTGTCCATGACGACGTGACGTTCCCAGAACTGCGCCATTGAATCATAGTTGGTTGTTCCCAGGGCCTGGCGCATGGCTTGGTACTTCTTTCGCAGGCTCTCGATGAGTGTCTTCTGCGCAGCGACGGCGAAGTTGTTGTTTTCCGCTGAGCATGGCTCATACCGAATGCATGGGATTGGCCGAAGAGCGCCTTCGACCAACGCACGTCTTCTTTGCTTGCCCAATTCCTGTGGCACATACTTCGTTTTCGTTGGACGCGGTAGAGGGGCTTGCCCAATTCTTGTGGCACGTACTCGTTCGCGCGGTAACGCCACCGACGGCGACGGCGCTCAACGCAGGGACAGGTGCCTAAGGGTTGCGCACTAAAAAACTTGGAGAACGCGACAGCGTAATCGGGCCCCGTGCGCATCGCCTTCTCAATTGTTAGACTGGCTGTGGTTCTCGGTGCATGCCTCTACCATGCCATGACGAAACGAACGACTGTGCGCCTAACATTGGCCGTTTCGAACTATCCTAGAATGCCTACTGCAAGTGCAGTTGTTAAGTGCCCACTGAGCCATAATTCTTCCTTTTGCTAATCAGCGAAGGGCCCACTACGCGTCCGTAAGGCAACACGCGAACCTACGCAGCTGCTCACTTAGTTCATGCTTTTGTAGCTAATGATGATTAATTATGTCTGATCGCTTTGTAATAGGTTGGCCTCTAAAACACCCACTCGTTGCGCAATTGACATGTTTTGACGCCTGGCGCGCTCCTACGCTTCTGCCACGCAATATTACTCGCGTTAAGGAGACTCCTTCCACTAGATAGCATTCATATAGTGTTTTTTTCCCCCGAAGCAGTTTCAAGCAATAGCATAGGTCTGTGGTAGAACACCTGCTTGCCACGCAGATGGCCTGGATTCGATCCTCACTCGAACCGAAGCGTTTTAATAGTTATGTTATTGGCATCTTTCACGATTTTTCGGTCACGCACAAGATGATGATTTTTTGCTCACAACCAACGACGCCGACGCCGGAATTTCTGCGAAATGAGTTCTCTAACGCTGTCGCGTTATGAACTACTACACTTCATCACTGCTGGGAAAATGAGCCTGGCACATAAAGTGCACCACCGCACATGGTGGTGTGATTATAAAGTGGGCGAGTGGAGCTGTTAGGGGTGTGCGAACAGTGAGACTGAATCGAATACGAATCGACTAGTGCCAAAAGGGAATCGAATGGAATCGAATTGATAATCGAATACTTTTCGAGTATCGAAAAGTTGATGGTTTCTTCAAATAATGTAAAACGATCTTCAAATAACGTAAAACGATGCTCACACTCTAGAATTCATATTTCAACATTTAGGCATTTATTGATTTCACATACCCTCGAGCGCCAAGGTGGAGTGGGCAAAGGGGAGTGGGGTACATTCGTAGAACAATAACAAGGATTACTATAAAGTTATATAATGCGAGTGACATGTGCATTGGACATAATCGTTAAAAAAACAAATAACAAGAATACTATGAAATTAAAATTATATTAACCTAGTGACATATGCAGTGGATATAAATGATAAATAAAAAAGCAGAGAATGTTTATTTATGAGTACCGAAAACAATATATATAGTTGCACCCATGTGCATGTTGTCACAACTGAAAAAAAAAATGAAAGTTCGGCGGAAAAGTAGGAAAATTAACAGTAAAATTAAATGGAGAATTAGGAACAAATGACCAGATTCTTCACATGCACAGAACTCTTCGGAAAATGAAAATGCTCGTTGTTATAGACAGTAAATTATGGTCACGCCGAGCGACGTAATCTGTTGCCCTGCGTAAGCTCTCATCAGTTAGGCTCATATACTATGTCTACATGAACGAATTCTGTCGCACTTGAGTTTCAATAACGTTTTGGGGCCTTCTAAGCCGCTATATCAAAGTCTAAATGTCTTACCTCTAACAGAACTACTGAAAAAGAAGCTATCTCTATTAATTTTTAAGCTCCACAAATTATCTCCACAAATTATGTGAGCAGTTAGACTAACTTCCCAATCTGCCATTCTTTTTTTTTTCATGTGATATGATTTGCTCCTTTCTTTTTTTTGTTACTATGCTTTTTGATTCGCTATCATTGCCTCGAATACTTGATGTTATTGTTTCTACAGGGATTCACCGTGTTTTTATTTTACAGTTGCAATTTTTTGTGCATTACCTTTGTCTTCGATTTTATTGCATTTATTATGTTTCGATAAATTCATGACGCCTGCATCGTGAAGATTTTTCACTAGCATTCTTTTTCAGCTTACACTAACTCTTGCATAACGATAGATTTATATACCCCGCCATTTTTTTTTTGCTTTCACTTTTTTGCTTTGCGTTCTCCCTAGCCTTTCTGTGACATTTTTATAAATGTATTCTTTTTTTTCTCATGCTGCACTTGACACTTAAGATACATGTGTTTTAAAATTAGGAGCCCCCCCCCTCCCCCTCCCGTCAGTTCTCGTAACTATGGGACCTCCGAATGTTATACATATCATGAACGATGTTACGTTGTATGCAAAGAAGCTGGATAAAATTGAATTGATTTGAATTTACTTTTGTGCCAGTTTTGTGCTTACCCGGATGCAGTTGCCTTTTTGACATATTCGGAAGTCATCAAAACATATGGGTATGTATACGACTACCGACTGTTAGATGAGCTCTTTGAATCAAATAAGAGACTATTCGACGTGATGTTCGAAATCTTCGTGTGTTCTCAGACCCCTATAGGATCCGTACTATTTAAGCTAACTGAAATAACACTGGGCAAGAAGAGGGATATATGCAAACCCGCACCTTAATATCCGTGACATCGTTTTCTCTTTTTTTTCTTCCACTTACAGCAGATAAACATAATCAAATAAAGAAAAGAGAGAAAGAGCGATCGTGTCAACAATGATTCAAAGGGTGTGCTTACAGTAACATTCTTCCAAAACTTTATCTTCATTCATTTGGCGAAAAAATAAAAAGGAAAGCCGATAACCATACAGAATGAAAGGAAAGCAAAACGCTCGTTTTCGAAACCCGCGCCTCCATGACATCTAGCGTGCTTATTTGGGCCGCATGGTACATGTTCATAGAAAACGAGAAACGGTGCGAACCACCGGACGACAGGACAGAGACTGGCCAAGCGCTGACTTACAACCAAGGCTTTATTCCATGAAAGGGGGTATATATACGCACATTGACCATGAAAGGATGTCAGGGAGAGGATAACAGTGATAAGGTATCTGTTAATAATTGTGTCTAATCCACTCAAAAATGAAAAGCCACCATTCACGTGAAAGAAGATATGCAAGTTCTTTGGTGAGGAACGCTATCAGCACACTCAGGCACCTCACATCCTTTATGATCCATGTGCGTATATATACTCACTTGAACGGAATAAAGCTTTGGTTGTAAGTCAGCGCTTGGTCCGTCTCTGTCCTGTTGCCTTGTCGTTCACGCTGTTTCACGTTTCTTCTTCTTAAACGTGACGTCGCTGATCTTGGGGCTGTCGCTTTTGGCGGCTCGCTACTCTAGTCCTTTTTGATGTTCGCTATACTGATATATCGGCAGGTGACCGTTTCAAGAATACCGAAATGTATTGCGATAAATTAATACCCATAGAGAGATAACAAGATAAATAAATATTTTTGTCCAAAATGTGAAACTGTAAGACAATATTTTGTTTTAAAAATTGAGACGCACACTTGCCTTTAAGCCATAATTCTTGCTATGAATGACGCGGCGGTCCCATTTTCGATGGAGGCGAAAATGCTTGCGGCCCCTGTACTAAAATTTAGGTGCACGTTAAAGAACCGTAGGTGGCCGAAATTTCCGGAGCCCTCCGCTACACCGTCCCTCATAACCATATCGTGGTTTTCGGAATTTAAACCCCAACAATTATTGTTAATATTATATTAGTATGTATGAGGCGCAATATCGTGCGGAGTACAGTTATTGCGTGTGATTGACAGTAAATTGTTTTGCACCGCAGCAAGTCCAAAGTTGAAAAAGAAAAGAAAATTAGACAGCAGACTGCATGATTTAATGGTTTCTGAACCCAAGTATCTCATGAGCGGAATCCTCACAAGGTGGCAACCACCATCCTTGTCTTTATTGTCTTCAATGTTCCCGGTGCACATCCATAAATACATAAAGGATTGACAATGAATCTAGTGACTAAGAAGAAGACATATGAGGACGAAAAAAAAATTAAGCATAACAAGTGTAAACTTAGGGATTAAAGTCGTTGGGCTAATAACAAAGTGAAAGCAAACAACTAAAAAAAGGATGAAGTTAGGAACCTCCATCTTATATTTGCCTGCCCCGTCTTTCCTCAAATAATTCACTTCCGTTATCAGAAGTAGCTGGCGAACAACTAAGAGTTTAATTATATTGCGGTTGTTTAGCGGGGAACGCTGCTTTAGAAATCGTCTAAACTTGTATCATTTGAAGTATGAACTACAAAAAAATACAATATTTAAATCGCTATTAGAGTATCGTTAGCTGCACATGAAGAATATTGTGGATAGTAAACAAATAATTCCAAAATTTTTATTCTTTGTCATGCATAACATTTTTTCTGTATGTGAGATAGCAATTCGTGTAGTGGAATTCGAACAATGTATCCATGGACAGCACTCATTATTGGTGAGACTCTCGCCGTCTAAGTTTTAGTTAAAATATATAGCTCATGGGAAATTGCCTTTCGCAGCTGCTTGGTATAGAATTAAGCCAATACTCATTAGTATGATTAGGTTTTGTTTGAGGTGGCTTACATATTACTGCTTGATTCGGACGATATTTCGTTTGCGCGCGACCAAATTGACGTTGCGCTGTACTTCGTGAGTGCAGGACGTAAAACGTTGATGGTCACACCTATCGCGTAAACGGGCC
Organism: Rhipicephalus sanguineus; assembly: GCF_013339695.2. NCBI lineage: Eukaryota > Metazoa > Arthropoda > Arachnida > Ixodida > Ixodidae > Rhipicephalus > Rhipicephalus sanguineus. The sequence goes on along the minus strand of NC_051179.1, from coordinate 76,441,202 downwards.
TGCAGATTCAATGAAACGCCGCAGGAGGCTTTTCTTTTTGTCTACGCTTTATCGCTAATCAGCACATTAATGTTCGCGGAGTGAAACTTAGCCTTTGCCCACGAATCATGGTGACCACGAAATAGATTGCAAAAAACGTCCCTGGATCCCTTGTGCGTTCGCCTAAGACGACTCGAAGGCGCAAGCCATTTTTCTTTTCTCCTTTTCCTACTCAGTCGATTTTATCGATTCTTCTCCCGCAACCACCCCGCCCTCCTACCCAAAAGCTTTATGCACCTAAAGTGGCTTTGCGCTGTCTCCGGGATCGGCCCACCTTTGATCAAGTGACGATGTCTCTTGATGACGTCATAGTGTGACTTCATGACGACTTCACAAATTTTGGCGGTCTGTGACATTACGACGACGTCATAGAACGGCGTCATGTTGTACTGAGGTCATGGGACTTTTTGTACACCGACGGCACACACATATTTGCTTGAATATCACGTGACTTTTGACCGACTTTGATTACTTAGGTCTTGTTTTTGCATCATTCGTCAAGGTCTCACGAAATCCGACAAAGCCGACAAGGTCTCACGAAATCTCGTCTCGCCATACCTCGAAAATTTCTCGACCCATGAGACATGCGAGGTTTTCGCCTGAAAAGCATCGGCTGCCGTTTGTTTAAGCTGATTTTGAATAACCGACAACTCATGCTGCAGGGAGAGCGAGTCGAATCGACATTTCCAGCAGCACCGAACATTGCCTATATAGCTGCTTTGTCGAAATGCGAAACTGCGGGACCGACACACGATACTCGCTCGTGTTCTAGATCTCTCGGCGATTTGAAGTCGGAGCAGGAAACGAAAAACAAAGCACATGCAAAGGTCGCAATAACGATGTCCGCGCCCTGTCGTTTGAAAAGTGCAACCTGCTTTCGAGATATAGGCGATTCCGACGACAGTTATCGGGCGCCTGGCGCGCACACGTATATAGATAAAAAGCTGCACAAATAGGTAGTTTGTATGGGTATACGTGCATACAACGCGTGGCACTTCTTGGGCGGCGAGCGGCGCAGATACCGGCACCGCAATGTAGACCTCGATCTACACGTCGCCACCGTCAACAATGGACGACGATTGACCGCTCAAAGCGCGCGCTCGATTACTGCATACACGTACGGGTAGCATGCGGGGGGAACGTAAATAAACACGGCACACAAACTCGCTTGTCGCTGGGACGCGCCGACCCGTTTTTTTTTTTTTTTTTCCTCTCGGAGGCCGACGCAAATGGACCGAGCACACAGCTACGTTGCCACACTGGACAACGCGCTCGTCTCTGCATGTACATACATACAGACACGCTTTCGAAAACGCCGAAGTCTTTGGACTCGGTTAAGTGTGCGTGCAACAGGAACACCGACTGACAGCATCAGCGGTAACGGCGGCGGTGGCTCTTATGTCCACGCGAATGTGCTTGGTCAGAGACACGGCGCGGAGTGTAGTGTACGTGTACCTACACTCCTCATCTCTAGCCGCGTTCGAACGCAACGTTCAGTCGTTGTGGCGCACAATATAAATACTGACAAAACATGGAAAGAAAACAAGAACCGCAAAGCGGCGTGTGAGAATCAGCGTGGCGCTTTGCTACGCGTCCTCGAAGCACACAGGCGGGACCTTCTTCCCCTGCCGGCGTGAGCGTACACGGACTGCTCGGCTCTCGCACGCACGCACAGGCTCAGACAAGGCGGCTGGGTAAGCCCCTGCGCGAGCAATTGAGTGATCAAGAACCGATAACAATTGTACAATTACGCCTCCCCGTTTAGCATCATTACCCGCCCACCGCGCCAAAAAGCGCGCACAGCGTGCAAGCGCGCGCACGCACTGACCATTCTTCGGACCGCACCACGGTCAGTGCTGAGGCGCCCAACCGCCCCCTCCTTCTTCTCCGGCCGCCGTAAAAGAAGAAGCGAAGCGGCGGCCAGTCTACGAGGCTCCCAGGGTGGCCAGCCCCCCTCTCACCACAATCACTACACCGGGGACAACGAGCCAAACTGGAGCGGCGCTCGCCGCCTGTGCTCGCCGCCGTAGAAAGAATGACCGCCGCCGTTGAAGCCGCCTCGCGACTAGCCTTGTCCTTTTGTTGTCCATCAGTTGGCGGAGCAGCCCCCCTTTCGAAAGCCGAAGGACAAACGAGGCGAAGGGGGGAGGAGTTGGAGATCGTTGTGGAAGCCAGAGCGCAAACTGTGCCATTGTTGTTAGTCTGTGTATATAGGAGTGTGCGTGCGTGTGTGCTCCGCTTGTAGCATGGCTGGCTGGGAGGGCTAGAAAGACCCGAGCCGAGCGATGTCGTCGCGCCGTGCTGCTCTTCTTGCTTCTTATCAGATGCAGTCACGAAGCCGAAACGCCGGTCCACTGTGTGGGACGACGTTCCAGCGGTGCGACGGTGGTGGCCGGCTGCGGCAGAAGCCGATCATCGCCGTGCCGCCGCCGCCGCAGCGTTATGCCCCCTTGCTCTTCCCTTCTCCTTAGGCCTTTCTCAAACACTCCTTCTTCCACTTCGCTGCCGTTGCCGGCGCCGCGGCGCGTTTTTGCCGGGTCGAACGGGCGCGTCGTCGTCCACGCGATCGACCCCGTGGCATTCACTCGCTCCCTAAGTATGCCGGTACACCAAACAGAGTCGTCGCTTGGACCACCACCATCGGTGATGACAGGAGGATGGGAGTGTTGCGCCATCACTATCCTATACACACACGTATAACGTATGACTTCTACGCCGTGACCTTATACTCGACTCCGCCCATTTGTGTTACCAGAACGCGCTCACCTGTTTTCTTTGTCCTTGAACGCCCGCGGCCCCTTCCAGAGAATCGTCGGTAATTTGAATATCACCGCGCGCATGCATCTGCGTGGCACCTGCCTGCCCCTAAAGTGTATAGGCTCGGGCGTGCGCTCGATAATGCATTCACGGAAGAAGATCGCGCATTGTTGAACCGCCGTCGTCAGTGTAGAAGTGCCTGTAAGAAAGCGTGGAGTTGGCGTGTAGAGAGGGTCTATCCCGCCCTGTGGAGCGAGTATAAGCGTCTTTGCACCATCCCAATGCAGGCGCCTATCTTCGGAGAATATTTTGGACCATCAATAGGCACGGAGAACTTCAAGTTCTATAGTTAAATAAAAGTAATGGAAGGAAAATGGCAAGGAGGTTAACGAGGGTATATCTGCAGTTTGCTGCCCTATATAGACCTTTCCACGAGAGAGAAGAGGCAACTACATTCTGGACTGTGGCACAAAGGCTGCGTCACTGCCTCGACAGTGCGTTTTGTGGGCTCACGCCTATACTTACCACAGCCCAGAGGGGAGCATGGCGGCGCCCAAGGAGCCTTCTGTGAAAAGGTTTATACAAAGGAGAGGGCGACCTGGGGAAAAATTATATGAAGAAATAGGAAAAAAGAAAGTGATAAGAGGCACACAAAAAAGTCACAGTACAGCAGCCTACGCAAGATGGTGCTGGAGTGCACAAACAACCCGGATGTACCATCGTCATCACCTCTAGGCAAAAACGAGGAGAAAGGAGTCGATCATGAGGAAGAATGGGAACACCAGTGGGAGGCTCTGCTGGTGACGTATAGGACCCTGAAAACCAGCTACAGTTAATGAACAGGGCTCGGGAGACGGCTGCAAGCCATGGCTACCTGGACTGGGGAGGCCACACAGGGTTGAAGTACAAGGAGCCTGATCAAACTATCAAGTCTGTTTTCTCTCTCACGACCACGGGTTGAAGGCTCGAAGCGTTAGCTTCTCCTGAGCGATAGTTTCACGGTATGACGTCCGGTGCAAGGCTTGCGCCAGACATTTGCCCACTCCATGCCCATGGGGATGAAGCCTGACATTTGCCGAATTGCAAATGGGGCATCGAACATTCCACACTCTAAGCCGAAACTGGGCAAAACTGGACTAACGGCAGTCGTTAAACCAAAGGATAAACGGTTCGTCCAACAGGGTGTAAATGCGAGACAGTGCGTGTCGTGCGCGAACGCCCGGCAAGAAGGGGACCAACGGGGGGTGTGACTGCGCGCCGATCGCCTGCTGCCGCCCTGCACTTCCCGGGCCTGTCGGCTAGCACGATCACAAGTTATATGGCTTACACGCCAGAGTGAAAGCGAAGCACTATTACAACGAATAGAAGCAGTTATGAGAGTCAAGTTCAACTCGCGCCGGCGCACACAGCGAGCGAGAGCGCTCACCCACGTTTCTTCTCTACGAGCTGCCGGACCCAAACAAGTGCAAGCCTTCGAGCCCGGACACCGCGGATAACTCGCTTCAATGTACCGAATTGGCAAGAACTACGAAGAACACTGCCAGCGCTAACAAAAGTAAGCTTTTCGTCAGAGGTTGTATTCCCGGAGAGTCAGCGGCTACAATACGAAGCGATACGAAGTATAGCTTCGCTACGTCGTCGGCACCAAGCCGGCCGGCGGCCGGTGAGAGTTCGTTGCCGGTGCAGGTGAAAGAAACGTTGCGTAGAATTTGTTTCACGGAGAAATGATGTCTTCTGGAATAAAGTACAGTTCAATCTGTGTCTTTCTATCCATGCGACAACTGTTGTCAAACATCTATAGCGTGAAGGCGAGCGCCGATACGAATCAACGTGCGGCCGGCGGTGTACAGCGAGCGACTTACGAGCACGGTGAAAGAACCGTGCCTGCGCGCCGTGTCGTCGTTGTAGGTATACATACATCTACATCACTCTGTAAGACGCCGCCGACAGCGGACATCTATTTTTCGTTTGTATGTAAAATAACGACAACGAGAATTGCACAGGAGACGCATGTTGCATGTGATCGCCAGCGGTCGTTTAACTCACAGCCGTGCTCCTCGTAAAGGCCTAGTGACGTTGTCGGCAAGAAGCCGGCATTGGCGGTACGCCTCACTGCTTCGCCGGCGTTCCTGCATAAGTGCCGCTTCTATGCTTGTGTGTGAATAAGTGCATTTTACGGATTTGTGCACCACCATTGCTAACGCTGGTTCGGCCGACACGATAGAGTACCAGCTGATAATTCGAATTCGCTGACTGAAAGGAGGGTTAAACGTCCGGGCGGGTTCATATTAAAATATCGGTGTGTTGCGGTGCTACCATTGAGCCCACGAAAGTTTACACTTAAGGCTGTTTCACATGCCGCGATTGCAGCGAAGAAAATCGCTCGGTTCGCTCTATTCGCTCTGTTCGCAACCGCCGCTAATGGCGGTTTCATTTCACATGGACTGCGAATGCTCTGCGATTTTCGCTCTGCGACTGGCGCGGCGCGCAAAGCTGCTTACTGCCGTTGTTTGTGGCAGATACTGCATAATTTTCGAATGTAGTGTAACAATCTGTGCGTTATGATATCCTTAACTTTTCATCACCGGTAGCGAAGAGCACGCGTGTTTTGTCATTTAAAAACACTTTCCAATTGAGAATACGCAACAACGGCCATAACCAAAGCAAACTCCTTGGGGCAATTTCGACGGCTCGGCCGGGTTGGCGCAATTTCGACGGGTCTCGACTGAAAAATCGCTCCGCCGCTGCGAACAGAGCGAAAAATTTCCAACATGTTGGTCGCTCGCCGCTGACCGCTGCGGCGAGAGCGATCGGCTGTTTTTTGCGCTGCGAACGAATTCGCAGCCTGAAAATCGCTCTCTTTTGTGTCATGTGAAACGGCCTTTACGCTGCGAATGTTTATTGTTTTATTACTTCGAACAGAAGTCTGCCACCAGCACCACATGGGAGGTCAAGATACTGTGCCTCAGGCACGTAGGCAAGGGGGGGGCCTGGGGGGCCCGGGCCCCCCCCGAAATTCGTCCGGCCTTCTATTTTCCCGGGCAACTTTTGTTTTATATTTGCCATGGAAATACTTTCTTTCGAACAATTAGGCCTTGGGCCCACCCCCGAAAAAAAATCCTGGCTACGTGCCTGCTGTGCCTATATATAGCCGATGGTTGGTTTTCAGCTGTGTAGCGCGGGCGGTATAGGTATGTGTGGTGTTTAGATTGCAATGGTTGTGTGTGGTTGTATGTCTGTGCACTGTGTCTGTGTGGTGTATGTCTGTGCCGCAAATAATGCATCATTCAATGCTGATTCAGTTGGAAATAACAAGAATTACGCCGACATAGCGAAGAATCGCCATCTTTTTTTTTTTTTCTCGGTTAGTCCCGACGGTTCAACTGTTGGACCCTCGGGAGCATTCTACGAGGACCAACGTTTAAACCACCTGGAGTAAGTGCTAGAGAGTAAAAGTTGAACCCCTGTAGTTACTCCCGCAGTTGGTCCAAAAATGGTTCAAAATCTGTGGCAGCCCATTTAGACCCCTGAAGGACCAATGCCATACCCCATTTTAGTCCTTTTTGGCTTAGAGTGCAGAGATGTCACATGGTGCCCGCGTAAGTTTCTAAATGTAAGCGCATCTATCACACGTCCGCGCAAAATCAGCTTAAACATTCGAAAATACTTAAGAAGGACAGTACATCCTGGCGTGGCCTGCACCTATCGATAGCACTTGTAGAGTTGCAGCCTGCAGTGACGCGCAGTCATATATTGAAAAGGAAAGCAAGTACGCGGGCCAATATATATGGTATCCCTAGATTCGCTATGACGATATATTACCCCCAATGTAGGCCTAATGCTTTGAAGAGCCATTCTGGCGAGACCTTTTCTAATATTCCGATTACTCTTTGCTCTTAATTAAGCCTTCTGCGTAACATCTGCAGCTTCTCAGGGGCAGTGAAAAAAAAAAAAAAAAACACGACTGTCCTTGGTGAATCTTTCTTTAGAATGTGTGACATTATTTACGTTTCGGAATCACTTAATGTTTATATCATCGAAGGTGGCATGTGCAATTGTGCTTACGTTTAATTATATAATTTCAGCGCTGTTATTTTGGACAACAGTCTGTGCCCCACAGTATACACCTTCTGAATAGCCTGAACGCTTTAGCATAACCAGCCATGCCCGCCAGCCATATTTACCACCAGTGAGCGCCATATCAGCGAAGACAAAGACTTTCCGGCCTATAGGGCCCGTATTAACAAAGCTATCTTAACTTAAAAATGTTCGTAAGACAATATTTCGGCCAATCCTGATAGTGGACATATCAATCGCGAAACTTGTTGGCCAATCAGAAACAGCGCTTACGAAAGAGAGGTTTCGTGAATTCGGCACTAGATTTCCTGTTAAGGCGTCAGTAACTCGTTAACATATAATCAAGTTTTCTTTCACTTATCCGGCAGACAGCGCGTCAATCGGCGAGAGTCTCGACCGGTTCATGTGGTCTGCAAGGGCCATAGCCGGGTTGCACACGGTCGGATTGGCAACATGTGGGATTCATTTGTGGATGGATGGATGGATGGATGCTATGAGCGTCCCCTTTATAACGGGGCGGTGACATGTCTGCCACCATGCTCGAAGAAAAAAGAAAAAACTTCCTTGTTTCATGCTGGCCTAATACCTTGTCTACATTGATTAAATCTATCTTATTATACCAAAAAAATTTATAAATTCACGGTCTATCTCTCTGCCTCTTAAGGCAGAGTGACCTTATTTTTTTTCCATTATTTATTTTTGTACTTTATCTCTACTCTTCTGCCACCAATACTCTAACCGTCTCTTACTTATTTCTATCGCGGACGTGTTCAGCTTTCCATTGTTGTCCCTAAAACTCAAGGCTTCCTGTAGACTCGTGCCCACAAGTATACCTGGGTGAATATCGCCACATTCCATGTTCCAAGAGATGAGCGCGCCGCCTGGTGGCAGCTGTGGGTAGGATGCCAAGGAGGCTTTGACAAATGATCTCTCCCGACTGACCGGTCGACGGTTACGTCTCTGTTTCGTGCGGCAGCGTGCACGCACTTATGCGCACTGGCTGAGTGCTTGCACGATCTTATACATGCATGCACAGCAAAGCGCAAACAACCCACTCGCACGCATGCAGCGACCAAGAGCAGTGCGGTCTCGCCGACAGACGGCGCACGTTGATGATGAATGGCGATTGCGTCAGGCCTCAGTGAATGACGAGGACGGATGCAAAGGAAATTACCGCGTCGCATGTGTGCAACTTTCAACGCCGGCGGTCGGCGTGTTCGAACGTTCCTCGTATAATGGAACAAAGGATTGTAAGCGCGCTCTCCCTTGTCAGCGCAGCCTTCGCACCAGAAAAACAACGCCGCTTCAGATTCTTTGTCATGTCTGTTGGTTCGCTGCTTGTTTTCATGCGTATACATGACAGAGAAACATGGTGTATGATGACTTCGTACTTAAAACCCGAGAGCTCTCTTCTTTTCGAGGAGAGCTTGGCTTTGGACCTATAGCTTCATAACGTATACTTGCGATAGATATACGCACGGCTCCTTTCTTTCTTCAGCACGCCCTCTGTCGTCACATAGTTGTTGTTTTTTTTGTGTTCATATAGCTATATACATAAAGTGAACGAATGGAATATAAATAGGGTTACTGGCATGAAAACTACCTCCTCTAACGGTGATTCATCATGCTTCATAGTCACAAAAAGCGTTAAGGAAAAATTGTTCGTAAGATAACATGTCAGCCGATGGTGAGGTTAGACATATCATCAGCGAAGACAGCTGGTTTATACCACAAATGACACTTGCAAACGAAGAGCTTTTTGAATTCGGTCATCGACTGATATTCACAGCAAAATTCCTACCTGTTCGTGGGAAGAGAATCACGACAACTAATCGCTTTTGTGTGGGTTATTGGCGAAGGCAGACAGTGGCAGGCAGCAATTATACCAACGGTAAACGACTCTGGCTCTTTTCTCCTTTTTTTATTTCATTTGACCATGCTTATAGATAGATAGATAGATAGATAGATAGATAGATAGATAGATAGATAGATAGATAGATAGATAGATAGATAGATAGATAGATAGATAGATAGATAGATAGATAGATAGATAGATAGATAGATAGATAGATAGATAGATAGATAGATAGATAGATAATATACGGGGTGGCTGTATCGGACATCACCTCTCTTCACTGCTCCCAATATTACCTGCTCCATACTGAGGTTCCCGGCGCTAAAAGGCTCCCGGAAACAAGAATCTGTGCGAAAATGGACCAGAAGCCAGGTGGTGAGTGAGGCGAAGAACCGACACAATGAATGCCTTCTCCGTTTCACATTGAAGCTCACCACCCCACGAGAAACGCTGCTCAGGGATAGCCCCTTCCCATAGACGTACTACAACAACAGGACATCCTCACACGCAGTACTCGCTCCTCAAGAGCACAGACACCAACAGCAGCATGTGTCGCTGAGCGCATGTAAGATACTCGCGAAACAACAGCGAGCCGCTAAACTCCTCAGCAAGGCAGGCGCCGTTGCCGGAAGGAAGCGCGTGCGACCATCGCGACACCGCGACGCCGTCGTTGGCGCCCCCACATGCCGCGCACTTTCCCGAGTCGCACGCGTGGGCCGGGACCGCTAGGGTCTGCGCCGCACGACGACGACGACGCTTCTCTGTGTCGTCGACGCAGACCCGCTGGCGCCAGCCACGTCCTGCCGCCGCCGACAATGGGGCTGCCTTCTTGACGCACTATACCGCCTCGCCGCCGTCTGCTCCCGTGGGGGCGCGCTCGCGTCGCAAGCGAGGGTCAGAGGTGGCCTGGGACAGCGTACGTACCCTCCATCTCTACCACCAATCGCTCTCTTTTTCATTTTTACGCTACACCAGTACACTCTGTTCGAGAAGTCGTTTGTAAGGTCGCGCACGAGGCGCCGCTTATTCTCGCGAAAACGGTCTCATTTTTGGAAGAGGAGGCGAGGGGTGCTGGGCCGGGTAGAGGAGGTGGGGGAAGGCGAAATGTTCGTAACGAACTGGGATTTCCACAAGCACTTAACCAGGACGAGGTGCGTGGCACAGTTCAAGCTCCATTAAGCAGCGAGTGGAAGGCGGCTTGTGAGGAGGGCCGCCTTCACCGCCAAATTCTGCTAACCGTTCGTCCCCTTCCTTGTCTGGGGTAAACCACCGGGACATCGCGGAAGGAACGTATTTGAGTTCTTTTTTTTCACCTTCTTGCTTGAACTAATTTCTTTTTCCGACCTACTACACGCGGAGCCCATGTGTCTCTTGTGTGTTCGCGTCCGAAGTGATTTTCGCAAATGACTTCGCTCTTTGGCCTCAGTGAATTGTAGAACAGGTAGACGAACCAAAGAAGGTGGGAGAGGTGAACTGGCGTTCTTTACTGAGATAAAAAGGTAAGATTTCGTTGTCTGGCGGATCTGTGATCGTTGTCTCCTTTTCGATAACCTCTTATTTAAATCAACGTCATTATGCCGCGAAAACGGCTTGCAACGAAGCATGCAACAGCGGTTCTAAGGCGACAACTTTTGCGTATTTCGACTGTTGATGACACCTTTATGTTATCCTCTGTTCTTTCTTGCCTGATTTGTAGGTCTCCGTAGAATTTTCTTATATTACTCTACAAGCGCTGTTTGCCTCCGCCGGCGGCAAAGTTACAACGAGTTCTAAGAGAAAGAGAGAAAGCTCTTTGTTAAAAGAAGTATGTTCAGCTACGTATATTCTCCGACTTGCTATTCTGCAGAGAGAGGAGTGGAGGGGAGAGAAAGGTTCTAGAATAGTGTCGTCAGCAAAACAGGTAAAACAAAATAAAACGAAGGTCTTGCAATCGCTGTCCTAGGCAATGAATGGGCAGTCTCGGTCGTTAATGTAAAATAGGAAGAAATAAATAAATAAAAAGAAAGGAACACTTATAGGCACAACACGCACCTTCTTGACTGAATGATCAAAGTTTAATGAGAAGGACAATAGATTCGACGCATGTGATCAAGAAGTTCGGTGCTTTTCGCTGTTGGAGATGGACAGGGCCAGGGGCGCAGCATTCGTGTTAAAGTCAAGGGGACTAGGTCGAGCCTTTCCACGTCATCTTGATATTGCTGTCGCTCGTCTGCATATGCTGCGCACTCGAGCAAGATGTGCTCAACACGCTCTACAGCTCCGCAGTTGTCACTATATGGGTTTGTAGTCTGGCCGTTGCGGTAAAGCAGACTGTTTGTGCAGGCAATGTTTAACCGAAGCCTGTGATACAGCTTTTCCAGATGCCGTGGTATACATCGAGGTAGCCTTGATCTGAGTTCTGGGTCTATCGTGTATAAAAAATCACAGCATATCCACGGAGTGAATGATGATGAGTGGGCGAAGCTGCGGAGGTTCATCGGTAAACCGTGAATCTTCCGTGAATTCTGCCCAGTACATCATCACCGACGTGAGATCGGGCGCGTTTATACTAAAGGTTCGATGAGAGTTATGACGACTTGCAGCTCACTTTAATTTTACATGTACGCTGTGAATTTTCATTGTTTAGAAAACCATTGCTTTAGAAAACATCTGGCGTCTTTCGTTAAGCAGCTGGCATCTTTTCGTTTTGCTTTAGAAAGATCTGGCGTTCTTTCGTTTTGCTTTTAGAAAACATCTGGCGTCTTTCGTTGGTTTATTTCATCAATCAACGGCGTTTTGAACAAAATTTTTATTGTTTAATCACGCACAGGAGAAATCTCACCAGGTACTACCTTGGAGGTAAACAATGGCTGCTAATGGGAATGAGAGACAGAAGAAGTCGGCTTTTAGCTAACACTTACACTTCTACTTCTACTAACGTTTCCTACTGGAACATGCCAATGGCTGCTAATGGGGAATGAGAGACAGAAGAATTCGGCTTTTAGTTAACGCGCACGCTGCGAATTTTTTATTGTTCAACAACGCACAGGAAAAATCTCCCACCGGCACCACCTTGAAGGTCAAGATCTGGTACTAGCGTTACGACTGGTTACGCACTACGACTACGAGGGACGAACGGGTGCCGCTTTAAGGAGCTTCGCCCCTAAAATGCACAGCTGTCTGATAGTGAAAAACCGCTTCTGTTTCTCTCCATGAGCAAGTAACGCGTTGCTATGGCTGAAGCCTCACTTTTAGTAAAAGAATTGTTTTAGATATCTGCTGTGCGTATTACCTTTGCGAGCCGCATCATCCGCCTTCTCATTGCCAATGGTACCGCAATGTCCCAGAAGTCATTGCAGTTCTACCACATGTCCAACGTTAGACACAAAGTGGCGTAGATACGCTATGTCGCTGACCAAAACATAATTGCTTGATTTAGTGCTCTTCGTGGAAATGGTTTTCAATGCTGCTTTAGAGTCAGTGAAAGTTGACCAATGTTGCGGGGTTTGTCGGAGTGTATATCTCACGGTTTGTTTCATTGCATAGTCTTTAGCCGATGTCGATGAAATTACTCGCTCTAAGCGTCATGAGAATGTCTGACTTCTGGAAGGAATGTAAAGGCCACAAACAGAGCTAAGGCGGATAGAGGAACCGTCAGTAAATATACGTCTTGTAGTGTGGTACATCAGGCTCATCTAGGCCAGTTCTGTCTGAATAATAGCTGCTTGAGGCATATTCTCCTTCGAGTCTATTCCAGGGATGGTCCTCCGATTGCGAAGATGAGATAGCATCGATGGAGGGAACAGTAGCGGCATCATTCGTGGAGCCTGTTTGGATAACATTGTGCCGATGGGGCCGCTTGTATCACCCCTTCTACTTATCTTTGGTGAAAAGACAGAGCTACCTTCCGCAGATTACTACAAACTCAGCAGAGGCTACGGTTTTCCGTCACTCTATTCTCTGGGGTCCAGAATGCCCAAATTGCACTGAATATCTATCGCTACAACTGTTTTTCGCAGTGCCCCAAATTAAGCACAAGCATCAGTCACCGCTGCTCACCATTTCCCCCGAACCACCGACCCAGATCATGGAGTGGCGGATGCTCCGCCATCACATTCAACGCTGTCCATGGCGATTCTCATTCAACACGTTAGAAACGTGTTGGTTGAGTACTGGCGACTGATGAACGCAGGACGTTGGCCTCTTTTCTCTCTCTCTCCCACCTTTCGGCCTTGTTACTTTGTGCTGTCACACGTTATACAAAATCCAAACCAACGATCAACTCGCAATCTAATGATACGAGCCTCGACCATATGACACACACTGCATATACCAGCAAACATAATGGCGCCTTCTTTCACCCAGTGTTGTTTCCTCTTTCGTTTTGCGCAATCTCACTCGGGTTGCGTCAAACCGCAGGATGGTATATGGTGGCCACGCGCAAGACATTTAGAGCTCGTGCTCCTGCTACGGCGGCTCCCTTGGACTCCCCGATAAGTACCCACCTCGTGCGGCGATAAAGATCGTTATCTGGGCGCGCGACTGCGAGGTAAAGAGTGATCCCACCGGCGACTCGGGGATCCAAAATGGCGTCGTATTAGACCAGGAAATATCCTCCCTCCTAAGGGGAATGGAGGATCCGTGCCGGCTCGCGCATGCGTGTGTCTGTGCGTGTGATCGTGCTGCGGTCGCACTTAGGGCAACTGCGAGGACATTCGTTACGCGGCAGTCCGAACCGTACCGGCTGTACCTTCTTTACAGCTGGCGGCGAGAAAGAATGCTCCATAGATCTCTGCGGCAGGTCTTGCGAGGAACCGGCTATCGCGCAACGGACGCGGAGACAGATGCAATCGGTGTGTATATAGTGGCCGTCGGCTCGTTACGGCGTTGCACTGCGCGCTCTTGGAATAACGTATGAGCCGCTTGGCTTTTCTCCAGTTGGACTCGTTTAACTCAAAGCTTCAGTGTGTGGGGCATTTAGCACCTGCGCGCACGCTATATGGGCGAATCCGCGCTTTATTATCGCCCGGAGAGACGCTTCCGAACACTTTTACGGAATACTGACGCGTTTGCCCCCTTTGTGCCGATAAGAGGTATATAGAGCACCCAGACCCTCTTGGAACACAGCCAGAACGCATGTCCTTCTGGAAGGCGCACCTTCCAGAAGCATTGGAGCTGGAAGCCCAAGGAAGCGTCAAATTCTCAGACGTCGAGATAAGGAACAAATGCTTAGAGTAACCAAAAAAAAATAAAGATAAAGTAGTGATAATATGGAACCGGTGCCGTTGCAGGTGTATACCACTACAGCCAAAAGTATTGAATATTCTTGAACAGAGGCTGTCGCTGGAGCCATAGTTTCGACAAGTGGTCTAGCCTTCTCCAAGGCAGCAACCGCCTGCGTTAGCGTATGTAGCAGCTGCCTACGTTAGCTCATGTACACATACATGCGCTAAGGTAGGCTGCCGCTGTACTGGAGAAGATAAGACTACATGTCAAAACGTTGGCTCCAGCGGCAGCCCTTTTTCAAGAATATTCATCTCTTCAAGCATCCATCTTCGCCTGAAGTTCCGCCTCGTTTACAATAAGAGGTGTCAGACACGGGGCTAAAAAAAATGCGCCCCTCTCTCCCAAACGCCGCGCTTGCGCCCCCTGGAATGCATATGTCAGCGTCCTTAATTAGCGACAGCATTTTGTTCTAAAACTGTGATACAATGCTGGAATGAACCTTGCGAAAGGAAGCTTAGAGATTTGCATGACACCAATGCGAGCTTTGTTTTGGGAACCTATCTCAAAGCACGTTCAGTACAGCTGCACTCTGCAACCCATCCACCCTCCTTCTCTCTCTCTCCCCCCCCCCCCCCCCCCATTACCTGGCCAAATGGAAAACTTACGCCTCTGGCTGCCGTAGAGAGATAGTGGATGTAATGAACCAGATATGAAGAAGAGCCGGGCAAAATGCTGAACGGCTGCGGAGGTACAACAAAGCGTTTTTATATGAAGCTGGATAAGGGGTTATTTTTTGAGAATCCGATTCCAAAGGCGGAATATCGATAGCTATGATCACCTCCAACGATAAAAGCAGAGCGGACGGCAGAATACGCCATCATGACACAAATTGATAGTGTTCGCAATACTAACCAGCGGGTCGAGCTTTATAGTAGTGAGACAGCTGTAGAAACGTGTTAGACGTATTTCGTGCAGTTCTCTATACCGTGCACACAGATAAGGAGAACGAATGCGTGTGGGACTACATATACGCAGCCACCTGGCGCCTGCTCTCCTTGGAACACGCCAGAAAGAGACAGTCGTTAAGTTAATTTGACGACTGTCTTGCAGTGATCTGATAGTCTTGCTTCATCTATATTTATATATAGTCATACATTGTCATCACCTACTATGGGACGCACGAGCCGATTCAGTCGGGTAAGCCTTCACGGTGCATGCATGCTGTTGTCGGTGTATACACATGCCAGAATGCCTGTGAACCGGCCACCGTAACAAGCTATATACTTCTTTCCCCCCTCTTCGCTTGTTCTAAACGAGCAATTCTCAGAGCGGAGGCAGAGAATGCCGGGGTTCTCCGGGCATGTTTCTGTTTCCCGGCGAGAGGCACAGGGCCGTGTATAGTACACGCCAAACGAAGATGAAGCAGCACTTATTCTTCCAGCCGCTGCTCCCACGGCTGCGCCGAGCTAGCGGTTGGGCCCCCACGTTCGTATACCATACGTTGATGAGGAGCCGGGAAAAGAAGCAAGGAGGGACGACCATCAAAACTGCGAGCTAGCAGCCGCGGAGGATGTTGCGAGCGGCGTCGGCGACGGCGTGCCTGCCTGCCTGCACCACGACGGGGACGCCGCGGTCCTAGACTCACCGGCGCCGGCCAGGATCGCGGGGGCTCTGGCCCGCGCACAAGGGAGAGCCATTGTCGCCGCGCCACGCGCGGCGTTCTCCTGCGCAAGAAGACGCCCGCTTTTCTAAAACGCCGCTCGCAACCCCGCGGAGCTCTCGTTCTTCCTCAGTGTCGGGAAGACTTCGGCGTCGCTGACGGTGCCGCGAGCGTGGTCCGCGAGGCGGGGTCGTCGTCGCTTTGGCGTTTCTCGAGGCGCTGCTCTCGCGGCGTGGCAGAATTCACAGAAGGAGCCTGCGAATCGGCCCCTGCAGACGCTTCGCGAGACCGTCGGGGCAGCGCTGTGCGCGCGCGTGTAGCCTGCTATACTTAGCAGAGGGAAGGATGGATGCTGCCAGCGAGAGCGGACTTCAACGAAGAAGCGCGCGGGCCAATGATGTCTGGCTGCTATCTCGATCTGCGAAACACGCACGCTGCAGCACGGCAAACTGTCACCCGCTTCTCCCCATCTCTGTGGCCTCTCTCTACTCGCGTCTTCTCCCTCCGCCCCCCCCCCCCCTGCACCCACTCCTGTGTGATGTGGACACTCTTCTTCTTCTTCCTCTGGGCGATGCGCGCCGGGATGATGAGACGGTGCGGCGGCTGCAGCAGTCGCGCCAGATACCATCCTTCGCGCCAGCGACGTGCTTAATTTTGCGCGGCGGTCGCGGCCTTGCGAGCACCTTGTCCATCGCCGAGGCGATGCCCCCCCCCTTCTTCTTCTTCTTCATTTTCTTCTGTGCCCGCGCCGTGTGCGCTTCTTCACTACTCCCGCTCGTCCCGGAGTAGGCGTTTAGTTCAGCAGCTCGACTTTCACGATGTGCTTAATGGTCCTTGCGTATGCGGAGGGAGATCGAGGAGAGAAAGAAAGGGAGTTCACTCTATAACCTAACGCCAGCACTCTTTCCCTGCGTCTTGTGCGAGTGCGTATAGGATGATTGCGTGCGATGCGGTGTGGATTCGGGAGGGATTCCGCGGGGAGCATATAAAAATGCCCGAGGCGTGCGCATGTGGCGTTCTCCGACGGGAGCTCGTAACCCCCTCCATTTGTATAGAGAGATAACATCTCGTGGCGTTTCGAGCGGAAACATTCGAGTCATTACCGGTGTGTTTGTGAGGTCATAGCTCTAAAGGACAGCGCGGATGAGCTAGTTGGTGCGGCATTATTAAGGCGAAAGCCTTGCATGCTTCACCGGTCGAAAAATACGGCGTCCGGCATGGTCGTGAACAGGAATGGCATACCAAGAGTCTCGTGACGTTAAATACTGACACAATGATGCCAAATGGCTAGAAGTGGAATTGAAAGTGAAATCAAAGTGGATTAGGAGGGAATCAGTGCGCATTAAAGTGAATGAAGAGTGAATCGAAGTGCATTAAATGAAATTAAGAGTGATTCAATTGAAATAATTGGGAATCAAGACTGAATCAAGTGACTTAAGATTGAAAACTTAGGCGTGAATCAAGATTGGATCAAGTTACCTAATCAGGAATCAAGAATAATCAAAGTGAATGAAATGATCTAAGTGTGAATCCATGTACGTAAATAATGTGAATCAGGAGTCCGCCAACGTACACAAAAGTTAATGAAATGAACCAAGAGTGATTCAAGTGAATTAAAGTTCACTTGCCTCGCAGAGCATACGCTTTCGCATTTTTACGTACAACGCAGACCACAAGGCACACATAAGTCGACGCCCGTGTGCTTTTTGCGCCGCAGTGCCCAACGACGTAAATATGAGGTCGTCTTGTCGTTAGATATGCGGGCGTAATTATGTAGGTGACCAAAAGACCAGGTGTATTTGGGTCCATGTAACTCGCTTCGACAGAGAACGTATAGAGATATATGGTAGGTTACATTGCATAAGGCGACGGGTGGCCTTTTACACAATTAAGCCAGCCACAGAAGACACCGTCATCGAGAGGGTTTTTCCTCTCGACAAGTCACAATGTTATGTACTAGTATATTTAAAGGGACACTAAAGGCAAATATTAAATCGACGTTGATTGTTGAAATAGCGGTCCAGAAACCTTGTAGTGCTGCTTTTGTGCCAAGGAAGTGCTTATTTTGAAATAAAATCACGTTTTTAGTGGTCCGCATCGCGTTAGCGCGCTTCAGATCTCCCGCCTGAAAATACGACTTTCATACGTCACTGCTGCCGCGCCCAACGTTGCCCGCTTTTACTTCGCGGCCGCCGACACTAGTAGCAGCCGAGCGGAAGTAGCGGGACCCACAGTAGCAACAACGGCGCTGCGGCAAAGACTTGCTCGGATGGGCACATTCAAAGCTTTCACCAAGTTGCGGTTGGTCACGTAATCCTCAGTACGAAAGTGCAGCGAGCACACACGCAGAGGTTTTGACTGTTTAGCACACTAGCGCAATGGCATTACACTAAGCCACTTCGAGAGTAAGGGTCCATTCCGCGGCACCCAGTGAAAAGACACACCGGTTTCCTTGCTGCAGCACTGGCGTTGTGCACCATTCGGGCATCCGGCAATATCACACGCATACAGCATTTTGTCGAACTTTCTGTCAGAGCGACTTTCACGATCGCGCAAAACACGCACGGCAGTACGCGATCCCGAAACTACCACTGAGACGGGCGAGGCGCAGTTCGGCGAAAACGGAACCTTTGAACCACGCGCGCCGTTCCCCATGACAACGCCACGGAGGCTTTGTTTTCCATGAATCAAGCGGAAACGAACAAACAGCATTTTATTACGTCTTTTGATGCTCGGAATGTTCTTTTTTTACTGCTGCTAGTTTGATCACTAGTGATTTATTGTAGGCCGACTTCCATACGTCATCGGGATCACTTCGAAAATGTCCCACTCGTGGCGCTCATCATGTGATACATTTAGCTTAATTTCTCGGTAAGTAGGGCACTGCTGTTGATAATATTGCCGTTTTAGAAGTTGTCATACATTGGGCTTTCACTCTGACATAAATTGTTATTTGCCTTTAGTGTCCCTTTACTAGTGAATCCCTCTCATCACACGTAAAGGTGTTCCACTTCAAACATGCAGCTCGCCCTTCGTATAGCAAAACCGCTTCGGGGATGGAAATGCGTGAAGTTGGTTCATGTGAGATACGTCCTGGACGACGTCAGATTTCGCATGTTATAAGCCCGTTCCTGGGGATTGTCGTTACGATCTGATCAAGCCACTGGTGAGTGCTATTCGTCTGCTGCTGGACAATATGCAGGCACCAATATGTTGAAGTGTGTTATACAAGTACTCAATGTCATCGACACAGTTCTCGCAAGCGATTAAATGTACAGAGCTTCAGAATTCAACTTATATAGCACCAACGGGTCTGATAGCCACAACAGCGATTGTTTCGATGTCATTGTCAGAAGCGCCTCCCCATTCCAATGAAGTGTGAGAGGGCACACGAGGCGGCTACTTCGGCGGCAGGGGCGTATGGCCAGAAATTTTTTTCGGGGGGAGGGGGGGGGGGTTCAGCAGCCATTGTTTGTGTGTGTTCGTGCGTGCGTTTGTATGTGTGCGTGTATATATACGCAAGCGAAACTGAAAAATTTCGGTAGGGTTCGAACCCCCCCACCGGCTACGCCCCTGGTCGGCGGCGTCAACTGCAGACTTTGTAGACTTCAAAAACCTTTTCTCGCCTTTCTCAGTGTAGTGTAGCCAACCGGGTTCAGTCCTGCTTATAACCTCCCGTTAATTTATTCTACCCCTTCAACCATCGTCTCTTGGCACAAATGAATGCACGAGTGGTTCGCGCTCAGCAGTTTCATTTACTGAATTCACGGCATGGCCACGCAGGTGCTTTCCCTTCAAGCGATGTTTAAAATGAGAATAATAAAGTGATAATAACTTGGAGGTGTTAGCCATGATAATCGCTTCTCACATGCTATACCGCACGGAGCTGGACGTCATATGCGGAACAAGAAGTTATCACACGAAACAAGAAACAGCATCTATACGTCCACACATCGATAGCTAGTAAACGAAACTCTACCAGTTAAAGTATGTGGACTTTCGCTTTCCAAAATCATTGTATGATTGTGTTGCGTTTCTATTCAATCCTTGCTGCCTTCAATAAAAAAAAGCTGTTAATTGCAATTGAATATTACGCGTTATTTCTGAAAGGTACTGCTGGTCGCCTCATTCTCTTCATCGTCTAAGTCTTGAAACTGTGTACCCACAGGACCCCCAGCCCAGCATATGGCTCACAATCGAGTGGCGCGTTTGAAAACCTTCCAAAACCAAGCGTTGCCATTATTAATTCGTATTATACACGACGGCTTGGATTTGATAAAATTCACGTCATTTGCTTCAGAGCAAGGACGCCGCAGCCGATACGTGCCGCCATCTTAAAGGGGTACTGACACCTTTTTTCAAAAGCGAGTTCACTCTGCCATATAAATCTCCTGTATGCAGAGATGGCTCTGAGCAAGTATGAAGCTCAGCGAATGCTGATACGATATTTTATTTTGATATTGAAGTCAATTTTTCCATGGCGCACCTACTGGCATCAATACTAGCTTGACGTCAGGCTAAAGTACTAATTCTGGTGACTTCATGCAGCAGTCAGGCTAGTTGTGATTACGTCAGGTACCAAAACTTCCAAAATGGCCACTTGTACGTCACCAAAACATTCAAAATGGCCGCTTGTGCGTCACCAACGGAGCCAAAGGTGCGGAGCGGCCGTGGAAACGTCACTATGTATTGTGCGAGCACGTGACGAGAAACTCGTACCGTGTTGTGACGTCAGGGTACAGTAGGAACCGAAAGTAGCTTTTAAAAAATTATTGTAATTACTTTTTCAGGGTGCACTCGCGCTTAGCACTACCTTTTCTAGGCTCTTGAGGGCCTGGCCTTTCATTGGACGCAAAAAAACGACAACTGAAAATGTTCGTGTCAGTACCCCTTTAAGGACACCTCGCAATAATAACAACAAACAAGAGCTTACTCTGTGTTAATTTGCTCTAAGCCCGTTTCAAAATGATACCTTCCCGTCTGCTTCTTATCACTGCTTCGTATGTGGTCTGATGGGATACGCCCCTGTGGCTACTCGCGCGCATCGTTACATCGCGCCAAGGGGACCATGTGTTAATGTCAAATAATGAACACTCGCTCGTTTCTTTTCGTGGATATGTACACCTGACTGGTTTGCTGACAGGGTGGCAGTCGTGAAGCTCGGGCAACCGTATAGAATACAGCCAAATGTGTCCTCCTTATTTCGGGTTCCGAATTGGCGCACAATTATCACATAATTTTGGGAGCATGTTATACGCACCACATCGCTCATTTCACAGCGACGCGTGCTGATAACGCAAGGATAATGATCCATGGCGCACTAAAAACGTGCAGTGCTGTGGACGCTATAGAAGTCCCCTTCACTCAGTTAGCGGGCGCAAAAGAAGGAAGTGTTCAGCTTAAAACAGTTTGCCCATGCAAGGCTAAATATTACCTAGGTACAGGATTCCTTCAATTACTTACGCCTTACACGGAGTATACAATGGCATGTGCCTGCCCGTTGGAAAAGGAAACCGAAATTTTTGTGCGTCTTCGGGCACATTCGAGAGAAAGCACATCCTTATGTAGGAGAAACCTGTTAAAGGCCCAGTTATTCTTCAATGCACGCGCGCGCCGTTTTAACAAGTTTATCTCAATAATGTTGCAAAACAACGCATGGTATTGAGGCAACAACTATTGCTTAATTCACGCAGGTAACTTGTCACAAGCTGTTCGCACAAGCTCCAGCGTGGACAACTGATTTCTCCCTTACTTACAAACTCGCATTGTATAGTGCAGAAGTGGTGGACTATGACATGCCGGCCGTGATGGTATGTGCGAGGTTCTCAGCGTCTCTCAACAAACAAGGCTGCAATTCTACCTTTACGAGAGTTTTTTCACGCATGTGAGGAGGCATTCAGACAGAACATTTGTAAAAGACTACTGTGGATCGGTCAGTGCTCATCGTACACGTGCACTCGTTAAGGCGCTCATTCAGAATGTAAATGCAATGACAATCAGTTCTCACTTCACAGCGTCGTCAGCTATGGGGACAGGCGATCTCTTTTTCTTTATTCAGTACATATCCAGCATTCGAGGGTGCGACTGCAAGGGGTGCTGTGTGTGTGTGTGTGTGTGTGTGTGTGTGTGTGTGTGTGTGTGTGTGTGTGTGTGGTGTGTGTGTGTGTGTGTGTGTGTGTGTGTGTGTGTTTGCGGGGGGTGGGGGGAGGGGCTACGCTTGTGCGTAATACACACACATACTCATTCACAGTTGCACACTTGACAAACAAACGATTACATGAGCCCCGCCAGGCCCCGCCACGGTGGTCTAGTGGTTATGGCGCTCGACTGCTGACCCGAAGGTCGCGGGATCGAATCCCGGCCGCGGCGGCTGCATTTTCGATGGGGGCGAAAATGTTTGAGGCCCGTGTACTTAGATTTAGGTGCACGTTAAAGAACCCCAGGTGGTCGAAATTTCCGGAGCCCTCCACTACGGCGTCTCTCATAATCATATCGTGGTTTTGGGACGTTAAACCCCAGATATTATTATTATTATGAGCCCCGCCACGGTGGTCTGGTGGTTATGGCACTCGACTGCTGATCCGAAGGTCGCGGGATCGAATCCCGGCCGTGGCGGCTGCATTTTCGATGGAGGCGAGAATGTTTGAGGCCTGTGTACTTAAATTTCCGGAGCCCCCCACTACGGCGTCTCTCATAATCATATCGTAGTTTTGGGACGTTAAACCCCAGATATCATCATCAACGATTACATGAGTAATACTTCTAAACCAAAATACGCCTATGTGAGCAGGGTCGTCTGGCTTCGGTGTTAATTCCCAACTCTTCTCACTGTAGTTCGGCTATCATCAGTGCGTAACTATGTTGTGGTCATGCTTGTTCCAGACTTGCATCGCAGATATAATAGCCAGCGTATTGCGTTGTTTAAGCTCTCCTGCATAGTCTATTGGAGATCAGCTGCACGTTTTTAGAAAGGCAACGAACACATTGTCGATAGATTTAACGTTCTTCGTAGTTCCATTTGTTTCCTCGAATATCATGGATGCCTGCATTTACAAAACACACCACCACTCAATAAGCGATCGGATTGTTAAAACAGTGGCGCTTTTATTGACGCACGCCATCCATAGTTCCGCTATCCATCGACGCTCCCAGATTAGAGCTCCCGTCTATATACCCTTCCGCTTAAGGAAAAACCAAGTGCCGCCAACCGGATCGACCGCACAGCGCTGCCCTTTAAGATAATGGGTGCGCGGCGTCTTTCGTCGAACTCGCTGATAAGGGCCGAAGCTTCTTGGAACGAACGCTTGGTTATCGTTTGCTCATTTGTCCGCGAAAATGTATATGCAGACTGGGGAAGGAAGGCACGTCTGCGATTCGTCGATCGTTGTCCGCGCACCCTGCCGCGTCCCCGTCAGCCCCGAAAAACAGCCTTGTATACATACTGGAGTACAAACAAACCGAGCTAGATACATAGATACGATGGAGGAAGAGTCGGGCTAGGGGGCGCGCGCGCGCGCGCCCTTTTGTATGCGCGATCGCCAGCGCCCCCCTACTGTTGCACGGAGCGACCCAGGCGCCCCCACCTTTCATCGGGTCGTCGAGGGAGCGCGTCCGATCGTGTGGCGCCGCTGTAGTAACATTGGCGGCGGTCTGCGTGCTGCTCCGAGAGGGCGATAAAATAAAGCCGCGGCCATCTATCAAGCCACCGGAAGGCTAATGAAGCGACCCGCTGAGTCGCCTACAGGAGCGCGCCCGAGATAGCGCCGCGACTAATACACCTTTTGCGGCGAGCCGGCGGAGGAGTCTGGCAACTGAGGGCGATCCAGCTCTGCGGGCGCGCGCGGGAAGACGGCGAGCGGCGTATACGGTGGGCGCGTGTTGCTGAAAGACGAGACACTTGTTTGGACGTTTCATCTTTCTTTCTTTACCTCTCTCTATCTCTCTTACCAGATTTATTCTTTTTTTTTTTCCTCCTTCGCGATGTGGTGCGACGACTAGCTAGGGTCGCGGGTTCAGCTAATGCACGAGCAGACCAGCTGCGAGGTCGTGCTGTTTTCTGTTTTTAATAGAGAAAACGAGTGAGTCCCATCACGGGCCAGTCGGCAGACTTTGTCGCTCCGGGAGTGTGCTATCACCGGCAGTAAATTGTCGGAAGTCAATAAAGTCAATAAAAGAATGTAGACTCTGCTTCCTCTCGAGGGCGATTGCTCCATCCTGGAAAAAAAAAATCAGTGAATGCAGTTCCAGTACTTTGAGTGCGTCTGCGCAATGCATCGTAATGCAGCGGCGGGCCGGATTTCTTTTCTTTCGTTCCTCCTTGGCTATTCGTAAATTTAGGACGTGCGGAAATCTTGGAATTTTGTCGTCGAGTTTCACGCCTGCAGCAAGACCACCGCCACCAATGCGGAGCTTCACCTGCAGCAGGCTCTTCTCGTCCTTCCCCCAACCAAAAATGAAAGCCATTATTGACTATTGACTATATTGACTATCCAGTAAGTCGCCTCCAAGTTAAACGTTTACACTGAGAGCGCACGCCGCTGCCCTCGAGCAGAGAACCGTAGACTGCAAAGTTGATGAACAGCCTGCCAATAAACGTAATTTCACCTTACAGAGTTTACAGAATGCCGAGCAGAGCTGTGGTCAGCACAGCCTGGTGGCGTTATCTTACGATGTTGACGTCGCCTAGAGCACACAGGAATATATTAGTTCAGCGATAAGTGTTATGCACAGAAAACAGCTTTCGTCATATATACTTGACCGAAGCCGAGAAATCAACGAAGAACATAGTGGGGATGTCCCTCAGCAAGAAGTGTGCACGTTGTCGGAACGTTCCTCTGAAGACTTTTAATACAGGGGGCATCTTCCAGGAACATCCAACATGTTCGACCGGTATATGTCTGGGATGTTTCCACGAGATGTGCGGTTTCTTAGGTCAGACAGCGGCAGGTTTACATAAAAACTGTATACAAAGTTGATGATGAACAGCCTGCCAGTAAACATAATTGCACCTTACCGAGTTTACGGAATAGCGAACAGAGGTTTTCTCAGCACAGCTGGTGGCGCCATCTTGCAATGTGGACGCCGACTATATACTGTAAAGGCTTTGGCAACAGTAATCATGCATGAGTATTCCAGATTTTTGTTTTAGTTATCCGCCTTCCAGCACGACTTTCGTGACACATTCCTGAAGCCTTACCTAGACATTCAAGTTCAAAACTATATCGCGCTTGAGCCTGTATACGAACGTCCGACTGATATAGTAGGGTGCCTTGACGCGCGTTTTGTCCGCTTTAAGCACGCGATAGACGGTGCGATATTCCATGCGATGCGACGGCCGACGCGGCGGTGCGGCAGCCGGAGTGGTGGCGGTCCGATGCGATGAAAGGTCACCATTCCGGCGGCCGCACCTCCGCGTCGGACGTAGCATTCAGGGGCGTAGCCAGGGTGGGGGGGGTTGAACTCCCCTCCCCGAAATTTTTCAATTTTGCTTGCGTATATATACACGCACACATACAAACGCACGCACAAACATACATAAAGTATGGTTGAACCCCCCCCTCCCCCGAAAAAAATTTCTGGCTACGCCCCTGGTCGCATTGGATGGAAAATCGTACCACCTGTCTCGGCCTTTAGGGTGAGGACATCTGCGGCGTCTACTGCAGCGCGGCTGCCATATTTGAGCCCTCGGCGTCTTACCGGCGTCTCACTGTTCTACGGCGGCTGCGCTGAGAGGCGCGAGACACTGGTAAAAAAAATGGCGTCGCGGCGGCGTCAGCCCCTTCAAAGAATGGCAGCACCCTAAGGGGGGGGGGGGGGGCGCACACATCGAGGCACGCTATGATATAGCCTAATCCAGCGTCATCCCAGTAATCCAAGCATCCTATTTGTCCCTGTGCCTACCTTTTTTCCCATTTCCCAATTTTCTTCAAACGCTGGCAAAGCATGAAAGACGATTTTGCAACTATCCAGCTCTGTTTTCAGCTTCAAGTTATGCTAGTAAGCCTCTTTTACTAAGGGAGTTCCCACATAGGCGCAGCACCGAAAGCTGAGTAATAGGCAGACGCGGCAGCCGGGCTGACGCAAAGGAGGGCTATATGCACGATAGGCCGGAGTGCTGCATGACGAAAGACAAAAAAGAACAAGGCAACAGAAAACGTCACAGCCGTATACAGGAACAAGGCCGAAAGGTGTCATTAAGCGTCCGGCTTCCGCGTAAAGCCCACTCGACTAAATAAGCACAGTCCCGGAGACTCTTAGCCCGCCACCGGGCATGGTGACAGAGCATACATACGGAAACTGCCGTGACCACTCGCATATATGTACGGCATATATGCGGTGTACAGTAATTGTTGTGTTGCTCACATGTTTGAACTCGTACACACGGCGGAGGTGCACTCCATGCCCATATCCGCAAGTAATAGCACCTAGGCTATATACGCTCCCTATAACCTTGTTCGTGAGTGCCTAGAATTACGCGCGCTATATATTATACCCTTATACCTGACTCCTCCCTCACAATTACACTCTCCGCAGTGAAGAGGACAAGGTGGGGGGGGGGGGGGGTCCCTGCTCAAGTACGAACATATAAAGGAAGGGGGTGCTGTACAAATACGCCTACGCTGAGAACAGGAGAAGAAGAGACCGCAGCGATAAGTGATTCGGTCACGATCGCCGACAGACCGCACGCGCGCGCAGACTCACTTGGAAGGCGAACTCGCCTTGACTTGGCTCGGCCTGCGCGCCCACTCTTGCACGCGGCGCTGGCGGCGACGACGGATCCACGAAAATGACCCGGAAGAGGAGATCACGCATCGCGGCGTGTGTGAGTGGTGTGTGTGTGCGTGTACTGCAGGAAAGGCCCCGCAGCAGAGACACACACTGTCTTTGCGGATGTGGTGTATGCAACACGAAGATGGGACCTCCGGCAGTGTCCGTGCATATACAATCATCGCGGATCTCCGAGTGACCACCAACTTCTGCAGTTATAGACGGAAATGTTCAATTTAATCCAATTATTTATCATGAGCTCTTTTAGTACAGTACATGAATACACGCAACATTGGCTTGTGTGCACATAGCAGTTGGCTAGTAGGGTCTAAATTCAAATGTGTAATTACAGAACCAGATTGTGTTTGCAAAGCAGACATTACACAAGAAGTCAAGTTCAATGAAATGTGGAGCGGGAAAAGAGTAACAGTAGAAAAATGTTCAGTAACATAAAAAGAAAAAGCATATTCGTGATAAGGGAGTTACCATGTTCTATATAAAACATGGTAAATCCAAAGCATATTCATGATGAGGGAGTTACCATGTTCTATATAGAACATGCCGCTACACACATTGAATACTTTGTATCTACATTGTAAGAGTACAAAATCAGTTAAAATGTTAAATCAGGTTAGACTGGCGGCACACTTGAAAACATAACTTACATGGCAGAAATTTATCATGAAGAAACACACAAGAAACTACCCCTCACCCGCGCCCTCTCCGTATAATCAGTTTAATCTGCGCTTGCAGATCAATTTACTCTAGACAGAATAGTCTTAATAACAGAGACAATTCACCACGCCTTGAGTGACGACAGGTTGTTGGCCCGTGGACGAACACTACCTGTGCATCTCGATCATGCGACAAAAACACTCGTGAACGTTCTCTTATACCCCAGTTTGCCCAGTGTTGCGGTGTGTTTTGATATGTTCTGTATTTGAACGAAAAATAGGAAATGGACCGAAGCGCTTGTTATTTTTTATGTTATTCTTAGTCACAAACCCCTAAATCCAACCGATAATGAAGCCAAGAAAAGCTCATGGGCATTATTTGTAGTTTAGTTGAGGTATAGTAATCATGAGTCGAATGTAAAATTAATTAATGCCGACGAAAAACTATTCGCCGCTGGTGGAGACCGAAAATACAACATTCGTGTAGGTTGTGGGTCCAGTACCGCACTATATGCAAGGTGGAAAGACTTTATTTCAGTTTTACAGGTAAACCTCGATATAACGAATTTGGTAAAATCGGCCACTTACTTCGTTATATCAAAAATTTGTTATATTGAAATTCGATCTCTTAAGCAAAGCACAGTCGCAGAGGGCTTCTTTGCACGGGAAGTGCCGAAAGAATGTTTCAGTAATACGGCAGTAAAAAAAAAAGATAGTTTAAATAATGCAAAAAAAATTGGCCGCGTATCTGCGTGCTTCGCTGCAAATGTCGTCTAAAGACGATAGAAGAGGCGCTGCTTGAGATATGGACGCCATCTGGCAATACGTCGGGAAACATGAGTGCTGTGTTGCGGGCTGGTATTCCCGGCGCAGCAGCAGGCGAAGACCGGCGGTGACCAACGCGACCGGCGGGGACGCCAGCCAGCCCGAACACGCGGTTTGGCGCGAAGCGCCAAAGCACTAGAAACGTCCGCACTCAACGAGTACTCTACACACACTCTTTTATTTACACGTCGCCTGGGTAAAACAGGAATGCCAGAGCGGCGCCCCATGGCACTCGTACATGCAATACTGAACCGAAACCGAAACACAACAATGAGTTCGTGCAGAGGGCACGGAGGAAGGCAAGTCTCAGCGCAGTCGCATTTTCAGCCCTGCTTAAGAAACTATAGTCTCTAGAATTAGGTATCTATGTATTTTCTATTAAAGGAAAGCACCACCTAATACTTACCTAGTGATGTTGCGCCTCAGATATGCGTAATGTTTGCTTTTTGATCAACAATGTACACAAGTATGAACCTAGTCAGCTGTTCAAGATGGCTGGCCCTTGGGCAAGTGGTTCAACTTTGGCCGGGTGGCTGAATCGAGTGACGTGCCGACAAACAGAAAGACAGATAAGTTACACTGACGCAATTTATAAGTATTTAGTTTATAAGCGTCTCTCACGCTTGCGTGTACAGGTTCAATAAACTTTCTTTTGTGACCAAAATTTCTGCGTTCAAGTTCCCCAAGAAAGACTATCGCCTTTAAAAATCAATTTTCCTGATCCTTAGATCCGGCGACCGGATCTGCGCCGGCAAAGAAGTCCTTCGTATACTCGCCGCGGCTGGACGTCACGCGTGAACATGAAAGAAATGCGGATTCGGGCTCAATGCAATCGTGGTAATTCAGGACAAGCGTTCGCGAAAGCCACGTGAGAGTCAACCATATATATGACCACTGGCCCCCGCATAAGTTTCAATTTATCGCCTCAGTCTTCCTCTCCGGCAGTAGCGTTCTAAGGATATGTAGTTGTGAAAAGTGAAATAGTTCGTTATATCGAGAATTTCGTTATACTGAGACTCTTTATATCGAGGTATAACTGTACATAGAACACACATTAGGTAAAGCAACGTGATAGTGTTATGTACAAAGAACGAGTGCACGTGCCAGTCACCCGAAAAAGACCCAGGCTTGCA
Source organism: Rhipicephalus sanguineus (assembly GCF_013339695.2). Taxonomy (NCBI): domain Eukaryota; kingdom Metazoa; phylum Arthropoda; class Arachnida; order Ixodida; family Ixodidae; genus Rhipicephalus; species Rhipicephalus sanguineus. Next base: position 76,412,210 of record NC_051179.1, on the reverse strand, counting down.
TTCAGAGAATGGAGTAATAGCTCAGACGGCAGGGTATGTCGTAAGAGCGAGTGGCATTGAATCGTTTGGCTGGACATAATGGGAAAGAAGGTGGATGATGAATAACGAAAGAAGCTTAATGAATTCGGGCCTCCGTTCGGTGTACCTATACTGCCTAAATGAAGTGAGTGTGCGCGAAAGAAAGTTTCGCGATTACCGAGATCGCCTCACGAGATCACCTCTCGTTCGCGTTCACATCCGGATTCCAACAGGGGAAAGAAACGCCGCGCCGCACTTCGCAGTCGACGAACCCAATTCCGAGACGACCATCACACTACCGCACCGCACGGACGGTGCGTCATCATGGAAAAAAAAACAGAAACAAGGTAGACAGCGCGGGGTTTATAAAATAAACACCACGCAGAGTGTTTCCTGAGCGGAATGTACAAGCATCCTGTACACGGAACGCCCCTACTAGAATGAAGAAGAGAGAGGGAGTTGTGCGCCAGCAGGAATGCGTTAACGACAACACGAAAGGACAACGTACGGGCTGTGCAGCGGATACACGAAACCAGGAATACCGCGTCGCTCTAAACTGCGCCATCGACCCAAAGCTTCTTCGCAATCTCACCGCCACACGCGTTGCCTGCTCCGAATGATCGGCACGCACAGCGGGCAAGACTTTCCCGAGTGTCATATACATAGCGCAGACTTCGCGCACTACATGCTCCTCAGAAGTCCTCCCTACCAATGTCAAGGCGCACTCGTGTGTGTCCGTGCCCTGTACGCGTGTCTGCGTGAGACGACGCTTTTTACGGCTTACTATACTGCTCACTGTTTACTTACTGCTTACTATGAAAAGAGGCAAAGCCGCTGGTGAGGATCAGGTAGCATAAGATCTGGTGAAAGACGGTGGACAGATTGTGTCTCTTAACGGTGAGAGTACCAGAATCTTTGAAGAATGCTAATATCATCTTAATCCATAAGAAAGGGGTCGTCAAGGACTTGAAAAATTACAGGCCGATCAGCTTACTATCAGATGTCTACAAGTTGTTTACAAAGGTAGTAATAGAATTAAGACAATATTAGAATTAAGAACTAATTGAATTAGAACTAATGGAATTAAGACAATATTAGAATTCAATCAACCAATGGACCAAGCAGGATTTGGTACAGCTACTCTACTATGGACCACATTCGCACTATCAGGTGATAGAGAAATACGCGGAATATAACCAACCCGTATATATATATATATATATATATATATATATATATATATATATATATATATATATATATATATGTGTGTGTGTGTGTGTGTGTGTGTGTGTGTGTGTGTGTGTGTGTGTGTGTGTGTGTGTGTGTGTGTGTGTGTGTGTGTGTGTGTGTGCTTCGTAGATTATGAGAAGGCATTTGATTCGGTCGAGATATCAGCAGTAATTCAGGCACTACGCATTCAGGGAGTCAACGAACCCTATATTAACATACTGGAAGAAATCTACAGCGGTTCCACAGCCAATAGTCCACCATAAAGAAAGCGACAAATTCCCAATAAAGAAGGGTGTAAGGCAGGGAGACACGATCTCCCCAATGCTATTCACCACGTGCTTACAGGAGGTTTTCAGGGCCCTAGATTGGGGAGAGATAGGGATACGAGTTAATGGGGAGTACCTTGGTAACCTGCGATTCGCTGATGACTTTGCATTGATGAGTAACGTGGGAGACGAATTACAGCTCATGATTACTGAATTGACCAAGGAAAGCAGAACGGCATGTCTGAAAATTAATATGCGGAAAACTGATGTAATGTGCAACAGTCTCGGAAGAGAACAGCGCTTTGTGATAGGTAGCGATGCACAGGAATTTGCAAAGGAATACGTCTACTTAGGCCAGGTAGTAACCGCGGAGAAGAACCATGAGACTGAAGTAACTAGGAGAATAAGGATGGGATGGAAGACATTCGGCAAGCATTCTCAAATCATGAATGGTGGTTTACCACTATCACTCAAGGGGAACGTATGTTACAGCCGCATCTTACCGGTACTCACGTATACGGAGCAGAAACCTGGAAGCTTACAAAGAGGGTTCAACTTGAACTGTGGACGACGCAGCGAGCACTGTAAAGGAAAATGATAAATGTAACCTTAAGGGACAACAAGAGAGCAGAGTGGGTCAGGAAACAAACGGGTGTTAAGGACATCTTAGTCGAAATCAAGAAGAAGAAATTGACATCGGCAGGGCATGTAGCGCGTAGGCAGGATAACCGCTGGTCATTAATAGTAACTGACTGGATTCCAAGAGAAGGCAAAGGCGTGAACGGGAGGCAGAAAGTTAGGTGGGCAGATGAGATGAAGAAGTTTGCGGGTATAACGTGGCAGCAGAAAGCACAGGACTGGGTTGATTGGCGGAACATGGGAGATGCATTTGCCCTGCAGTGGGCTTAGTCAGGCTGATGATGATGATGATGATGATGCTGATGATGATGCTACCACTACAAGGGGTGTTCAAATGAATAGGTACGAAACGACAGCGTGGGTATAAATGAAGACTTTATGCTAGGTATACGTGCATGATCACAACGATCCCGTTGATGAACGAGCCGAAGGATTCCTTGTTCCCAGGATTCCTGTGGCCGTGACAAGATCCAGTCCTTCACAACGTCCTTGAGTTCATCGTCCGAGTTGAATCGCTTCCCTTTCAGGTGTTTTATCAGGGAACCAAACACATGGAAATCGCAGGCGATGAATGCTGGCCGGTTTAACGCCTTCCGCCGTCAGAAATTGGATAACGCCCCGCTACACCTCAGTCGTCGAAATTTGCAATGTGAACGCCATCCTGTCCTCACGCGCGCTGCCGCATCAATTGGACTGGCGCTCTTTATTAGAGCCTCTCCTCTCTACTGCGCATGCTACCCCGCATGCTCCGATCCACGGCGGAGACTCTAATCTCATCTCTAGATGTCCCGCTACGTACTCCCATAGTTGCATAGGCATTTATGATAACGGTCATGTTATTACGACGTTTCGTACTTTTTCATTTGAACACCGCTTGTATGTGCAGCACTGTGTGTGAGTGGTGCTCGCTTGTGTGCTATTCAGTGTGCGCCGGCACCTCCTCGTCTCATCTTGTCGGTCGCTCGCGCGTATAGTGTACCATACCGGGAAGTCATTTGCCGCGACGCGCGGCGCTCCTTCGAGGAGGCGCTGCTTGCCGACTCTCTGACGGCGCTCCGCTGGCTGGCTGGCAACGTTGACACGACGCGATACGTTCGCTCTACAGTGTAGTTCGCTCACTCACGATGGCAAAAAAGAAAAGAACGAAAGGAACAGCCTTTTGTTGTACGTGGTACGCGAAGTGTTGCGCGGCGCGCCGGTTTTCCTTGGCAAGGACCGCCTCGACTTCGTCGTGTCCGCGCAACGCTGTGCGGCGGCGGGAGAAATTCGAGCCGCCGATGCACACGCCGTGGCCATTCAACAGCGGCGGGGGGACCTGACGACTGTGTCGCTTTGCTTTGTGCGCTGCTTGAAAAAGTTGGCCGGCCGCCGTTTGCGGCCACGCGCGGTGGTCTTGCGTGGATATCCTTTGCTCGCTCCCTCCCCCACCACGCACCTTCACGAAAAGCAGAACGCCGGCGTGTTGGCTGAGTGGGCGGGCAGGCAGGGCGGGCGGTCGCCCTTGTAGATTATCCGGGAAGAGGAGGAGGTGTGCGTATAATGTATCGTGGCGGACAATGGGTTTGAGCAATCGTGCGGTGCCTGCTTGTTTTCTCCCGAGCCTCTAGATGATGATACAAACAATCGACCTCGACAAGGCGATCTGACGAATACAGTAGCGAAGCCTTGCGTGCTTTGCACCGATTCTCTCTCTCCGGTTGTATACGTGTTATGGCGTACAGAAGTGGTCTTTTTAGAACGCACCGGCTTCATGGAAATCTTGAACGACAACTTTAGAGTTGCATTAATTAGTACGATAACTGAGTGTGCTATCTCTAACCTGAATCATTGTCGCCATTTGAAGTAGCTAATGCTCGCAGTGAGGGCCTATCAATGCTGTATGCAATCTAAAAGTATATATAATATGACTTTTTGAAAGTTTTCGGAGCGCTCCAAAGCGGCCTGTCGATCGTCTCATCAGTTTTTTTCTTTTTTAACACGAAATGGTTTCTATGCCGGTCTCCACCAAGTAAATGATAAAATGATTGACAGCCCTTCCGGGATGGAAGGCACGTAAGTAAATGAGCAGAGAAGAACAGAGATGGCTCACTCAGGTGTCATCCTGCTCTTCTGAACCAATCTTTAAAAGAGCGACTGAGCCGTGGCTCAGTAAAAGTGTGCTGCGATTATTTTGGAGAGGAGCAGAGTTGAACAACCGAACTGCACTGCAGCTCTTCTATCAGATAAGCTCTCGAGAATGAGCCAGATCTTTTGAGCCGCTCAGTCGGCGAGCCGTTAGTCTTGTATAGGGCGAACCACCTATAGGGATGGTTCACAGTAAGCCGCTGTGGAGCGAGCCGATTCTTTTCACCCGCTAAATGAGCCGGGATTCATTAGGGGTGAACCGGCGCCTCTAGCGATTCTGCAAGCTGAAAAGGCATATTGGCGTTGCGACAGTGAGAGTCGAGAGATAGGAGGTGTTTGCTGCCTTCAAAGTTTCAGGTCACTAATTCAATGCAACAAGATGACGTAAAAGATTTTGATTACTGAAACGTGCCGTCTAGACATCATTGCGTGTTAGTAACCCTTTTATGTGCTATGCTAGACCTATATATATGTATATATATATATATATATATATATATATATATATATATATATATATATATATATATATATATATATATATATATATATATATATATATATGTATATATATAATAGCCTGATAATCATTCTGTACATTGAAGACCGTAAAAGATGTGCATCTATTAGATTTATTTCATGTGTCATTCTCCATATCACCGCAACCTTGGCACGGGACGCACAGGTTTCTTTAGAGGTTGAGGCAAAAATCAACACCTCCCACTTTGATTATTTCCCATCTAGACGTTGTTTTACGCAATAAACGGTTCTAGCAACCACGGTTCGTGATCTTGGCTTGCATTGTCCCTAGCACACGTAAGTGCATGTCATGAACACACGTTTGTACAAAAAAATTGGGGGACGCTTAAGCTTCGCCTTTAAGAGTTGAACGCGATAGCGATATCCTGCCCCTAGTGCGCACTTCGAACACTACGAGTGTTTAACAGAATGCGCGCACTAAGGTGTGTGCCTTGTGTAATGGTTAGCATGCTTTAAACCAGAAACTTTTTCGAAGTTGCGGTGCACCCACTACGTGGCCTTAAGGGAATACGCGCAGTAATGTGTGCGCCTTTTGTAATGGGTGGCTGTCATTAAACCACCAAGTCGTTATGATATTGACATGATGTGACGCGCGATCGCAATGTACGCTTGTACCACGCAATATTACTGCGATATTACATCTCGTACTGTGACACCTGTATACAGGACGCGTATTTTTGGGAAGCATGAAAGTTACTTTCAGTACAGCTCCAAGCAAAGGCGTGGCTGTGTGGTAGAACACCTGCTTGCCACGCAGACGGCCTGGGTTCGATTCTCACTCGGACCCAACATTTTTATTATTTATTTTATTTACAGCTTTTTCAATTTTTCGGTCACAGACAAGATGATGATTTTTCGCTCACAACCAACGGCGCCGACGCCGACGGCGAAATTTCTGCGATACGAGCTCTTTAACGCTATCGCGTTAATAAGTATAAATACGCTGCTGCCTGCCTAGAAAGCGAGCGAAGTATAAGTATAAATGAGACGCTGTTTGCCGCATCAGTTAGACCAGTGGTTCTGGTCCCTTGTGGGCTGGTCGAAGTGATGGCGGACCCCTTGGTGTGACGAACTGGGGGGAGGGGGAAGGGAATACAGAACAGGCGAAGGAAATGCAGCGCTGTTGCGGCTGATGTAGCAGGCTTAGTTTTTGATTGAGGCGTTGGGGCAGCCGAGTTGATCTTGTTCAGAATGTTGCTGCAGTTCCTGGAGCAGGACCTGGAACTGGGAAAAGGTCAAAACTCGTCTCCAAAAACTTTTTTTTTCGCGGGCGACGCCGTTTCGGAACCCCGAAGACACGCTCTGTGGAACCCCGTTTGAGAACAACTGAGTTAGACAGACGAACTTTATTAGTCAGACGATTTTTTTATGTTTGCCGCATGATCACTGTTGTTTTTGATAAAGCCTGCAGCGGGACCATTGATATTGATATTTTCCGTATTATTATGCACCGATCATGTTAGGCGATAAACAAAACGGTGACGCGAAAGAAATACCAGTAACATTTTGTCTCTTCCTTAATGTTCATTTATTAATGCCCTTACAACAACTCGTACACAATGCGATGAATGCATCGATGTATGCACCAAGCTAGAGGAATGGAAAAGAGAGCCAGAGATGTTAAACTGCTGCGATTATGCGGTTTGTTGGCTTGAACTGGGTGGGGGGGGGGGGGGACGACGCTGGAAAGGGGGGGGACGACGCTGGAAAGAGGTCTGAGAGGGAAAGAGAAAGATTCGTACTGAAGGAGAAGGAGCGCTAAGTCATTTTTTGGGATTAGACAGCGAAGCTGTACACCTGTCGTTGGCCGGAAAATTTCGTGGCGTAAACACAAAACGCTAGGTTAAAGGGCCCCTAAACCACCAACAGATGCTCGCATGCTCCTCTGCTAGAAGATGCGCGCGCTCTTTGTGTTGTCATCTTGGGCGCTGAGGAAGGGCATTCGGAGAGTTGGACAGACGAGCCTACGGCCGCCTTCGCTGTAGACTCGATCACAAGTGCAACTCTACAACTGAATTTCGACCTCTGGGTGGTTTAGGGGCCCTTTAACAATTGAAGGCAAACGGCATATCTTTATTTGCAATCACGCATGCAACATTGAGCTCAGAATTCGTTTCAATAAAGAAAACCACAAAAAAAGCATCAAAACCGCACGACGGATGGTAAGGCACCTGTGAGCAATGGGAACACACTCCCACGCGTTTTCGGTAAAGATTAGGTTGCAGCTTCTTTGCCCTTCACGCGAGGGCTTCGAATGACTTCAAACGGCCCTTCCTTCTCCGCGTGTGTTTCCCGCTTTTATATATAAAATGGAGACCCGTCCAGCAACTCATTCAGTTCATTAACTGCCATGGGTAGACCACGAAAATTAAAGACACCAGAAGAACAGCGTGACTAGAATGCTCGACAGAAGGAACAAATTCGTCTTGCTGAGAATGGCCGCGGAACCAATCACGGTTTACCACAGCGATCACAAAGCAATTATTACTATGATTACTCTGAAGTAGTAAAACACACACCCTCCTTCCCCATCATCGTGTGTGGTGTTTGATACAGCTGCAGCTGGACATTCACTTTCGCAGGGCGGGATGGCGGCCATTTTTTCTTACCGCAGTAACGGCAACTAAAGAGCCCACCGGAACTCTGCCATCGAGTTAGTGCAGCGGTGAAGCTCATGCAAATGTCTTCTGACTATTGACCAGGGGCGTAGCCAAGGGGGGGGGGGGGGGTTGGGGGGGTTCAAACCCCCCCCCGAAATTTTTCAGTTTTGCTTGCGTATATATACACGCACACATACAAACGCACGCACGAACATACATAAAGTATGGTTGACCCCCCCCCCCCCCCGAAAAAAATTTCTGGCTACGCCCCTGCTATTGACGTGCCACTCAAGACAGTTACTATTGCGCGGAAGGTTTTGACGATAGACGAGCTTGCGAGCGCCGCTCTACTTTGAGAATCCTTCATACACGAGACCCGTGTCCAAAGGTTTGTTCGAAACCGCCAAATATAGGAGCATGACTTTTTTGCCGTAGCTGTCGGTGACGTATGAATAACGAGAACGAACGTGCACGACAAATATCGCCAAGGCACTAAGCCTGAATGTTTAGCAGGTTCAGGAAAGGTAGAGTTGAGGACGTCAGCGGGTGTACCACGGTGGATGGATGGCCGTGGTACACCCGTGGGCACGTGCTTTTCCATCCAGCGGCCATGGTGCACCATCATCTTGGCTTCTTCGTTCGCTCCTGCGCTGTTCGTCATCCTTCATTATGATGCGCCAAGAGGCCCAATCTGCTGCTGTACTATGCTCCTGAAGCCACGAGGAAAATACCATAGCTTCTTCGGGCCACCACTGGCAGCTAAACCAGCATTTGTTCCGACAAGCAAACACGTCATTCAGACACATGTACACGCCCAATGCAATCATGCATCCTCATTCCCAATAGCTCCGCCATCTTTATTTAGTAGGCGTGCCCCACGTATATACACAATGACGTCCGTTGCAGTCCCATTATATGCGCATCCACGGAAATGAACACAGGCAAAGAAGCGGCCGTTTGTTTCTTTCAACCCACACATCCTTTCTTGTGCGGGGCGTAAAAGCCTCGCCTCGGGCGAGCTACCGCAGTTTACTGGTCATTAGCAGCACTCGTAAACCTCTTTCGCGTACTTCACTGACGACCTATCAGAATAGAGGGCTCTAACTGTCTTTCTTTCTTATTTCGGTTGCATAATGTATACGCACTCGCATACCCACCAGTAGCCACGACAATCAAATTGAAGAGAAAGGGGGCGTGCGTATGCATGAGTGGTGCGCCGAGCATTCGAGCTTGCACGCCGCCCGCGGATGTTCTATACCAACAGGGTGGTCTTTCATAAGCGACAGCATGCAGCGCCAAATCGTTCGTGCCGACCTTCCACGTCTTATCGGATGCGCCCACGCAAGCGTGCAATACATTTTGCGCGGGTAGCCACTGTCTGTTGTTTCTTATGTCTGAGCAAGTTGGCAAGTGTGGCAACTTATCGTGTACACCATGCACTGGCTTTGCTAGCTTGAAGTTTGAAATTTATTAAGTATTTATAACAGTTTCAAAACTATAGACATTTTGGTGTACAGGAAAGGTCCCATAGTGTAAGCACTGTAGGGGGACATTTTATAATGTTTAAAAAACTAAACGCCACTACTTAACAACAAAAAAAAACACAAAATATTAAAAAATAAAATACAAATTCCAAAGTGTAAAATGAAATCCTGGGCGGTTCACATATCCATGCAGACAGTAATACAATGAAAAGCATAAAACGAGTGGGCTGTGGCATAAACTAAAGCAGAAAACGAAGCAAACAAGATTAAAGACGACAGAATTGAAGCTTGAAAGACATATTCAATAAATTGTGCTATTATTTGGACGTGAAATTATGCAGCTGACGTTTAATTGACGATGCCGATAAAGCACACTTAATTTTATAAGGCACACAATTGCTATAGGTTCGATTAAAACAAACGCTACTCTTTGAAAACCTTAGTACGGACCTTATTGAAAAATTGGTATACTTAACGGAATAACGCGTAATATCTGAAGTGTGTTTTGACAACAAATTTTAGAACGTTATGGTCTCTAACATCTCGATAAGCAAATGCGCACATGTTGAATTACATCATATTGGTAATATTTAGTACGCTCAGTTCACGGCAAAGATGTAAGTGAATTCCTCAAGTCCCTTGAGCAAAAAAAAAAGAAACAAGAAAAAGCGGAAATGACCATTGAATTCACATCACCGGCACTTGATGAACTTCTTTCCGTTTCATTTCTTTCTTTACTCCTTGTGAAGAAGACATGAATTCATAAGAAACTCGTTTTGTTTCGAAGTCATACCTGCAGGGGCGACGTCAGAGCGATGAGATGGGGAAGGCAATTATGCCCTCCCGCCCTGCCCCTTTAAAACCTTTTGGCACCGACCCTGTGCCGTACCCATATCGCCAGCTTTCATCGCTCTACATAACCATCGAAATGACATCTATTTGAATGACTTTTTTTTTTTTAGATGCTGACACAAGAACAAAACTACAGTCTTTTCTTTCTGCCTTTTTGCTTTTGCCCTCTGTGAACCAGCAGGAAACAAATTTCATGGCAACTCGCGTAAATGTCCTAAGTACATCCTCAAATCTGCAGGTACAAGCACGTCAAGTCAGGCCAGAAAGCTCAGAGAATTCGACCATTGTGTGTAGTATCCCATTGTAGCCCAGTGTCCCCATATTGAGAGACAAGAAGATAGAGAATGAAGGAAAGAAGATGACATTGAAGTGCCCGTTTTTCTTTGTTAGACACAGTATTAATGAGAACTCGCCGCCATGGCTGTAATTGGCGCTTACTAACACTCCTAGGTTTAAATGCACATATATATATATACCCATAAAGTGCACGGGAGGATAACCGCCGCCGAGCTCAGTGGTAGAGCATCGGACGCGTTATTCGAAGGTCGCAGGTTCGGTCCCTGCCGGCGGCAAGTTATCTTTTCCCCCGCTTTACTTTCTTCACATTTATATCCTAATTACTACAAGTAGCATCCCCTATACATTCCTTGGCATTGTTGTCTGCTAGTTCTCATGAAGAAGATAGAGAAGACTCTCGTTGAATTTTCGAACGATTTTCAGCAACACAGTAGGTAATTAGGCATATCTTATCATTCTAGCGCAAGCGCATCAACGGACGCATAACTGCTTGCGGTAACCATATACCAGAAGTGCATTTATTTCCATTTCCACAGCCGCACTAATACGGTTCGAAATGGCATATGACATGTGTACGTCGTATACAGATAAGTTTGCATGGATGCCATGCGTACACGTGTCCTATATGGCGTTTTGAGTATACAATATATACCTTGTATACTCAAAACGCCATATAGGACACGTGTATGTACTTGTATAGGTACAACTGTGAAACGAAAATAAGCTGTTGAAAGTTGTACCACCCTGTATTATCTATATAATGTTCCTTCCTGTGAGTCCGTCGTTCTGCCTGCGATACAACAAAGTAAATGCCATAACGAGCTTACCATCGTATATATACGACTGGCTAGAGGTCGGTCCAAAAATGAAACGTAATCTCTAATTCTCATTTCTTCCTTTGAAACTGCTCAAAGCACTCATCAACTCGCGTATCTGTTGAGCAGTACCCTCCGTAATGTAGTTGAAGCCGCGCAAATTGTTTTGCTGTTTTCTTTTTGATGGAGTAATTAGCCTCTCAAAAACGAAAAAGAAAAGCTGTCCGTTACGAATAGAGCTTGAGCTTGAGCTTGAGCACGATTCGGGGAGAAACGTCACCGTGAATCCGCAAGACATTCTGTGGCTGGCTGCCTCGGATTCCATACGTATTCCATTAATTGTGAATTGTCCATCTTTATACACCGTATACTAGCAGGCGAAGAGAGCATCCGAAATTATGAAGACCTCCATGTAACCATGTCGGTTTTAGATGCGAAGCATCTTATGGCGGAGTTCAATCCGGTGGTGGTGGTGGTGGTGTGCAGCGTGACCACCCTTACTGCGCATGCGCAAACCCTCTCCCCACACCTCCTCTCTCCCGTTCCCCTCTCTCCTCCCCTTTCCACTTTCCCTCTCCCCTCCCCCCTCTGAAACGCGGACTCCACATGCCGAAACGCTGCTTCGCATCGCCTCATGGTCCCCTTTAGCGAGAGGTTGTGATTTTTTTTTATTTTCAAAGCGAAGCATTTTGACGGAGCCTAACTTAGGGTCTCAGTAATGTCTTTTCCATGAATTTTTGATATTGCATAAAAAAGCCCATTTTCTAAACTAACATAAAAAATAATTTTAGACATGCAAATGACGACAAACGAAATATTCAATTCAAGACGAAATATGCACTGAAATATTTAAATCATGAATAAAGTGCGTAGTGTGTGCGAAACCTTCCGTATTTACTCGCATACCACAGACACTGGCTGTTTGTTATCGTTGGCTAATGTTTACTAACTTCATGACTAGTGCTGGCTGAATGTTGGCAATCTGCTGTTATAAAAATGTACTTAATTAATGAGCAGTGGATGGCATAAAACAGCGACAGGGACACACGAAAATAAATGAAGAGTGCTCTCTCGCAAATGAATTTGTTTAGCTTTGCTGCATGGTATTATTCGGTTTTAATATAATATTTAATTTCAGTAGCGAGGCAGAGCTCCTGTCCTTCGTTTCCCTTCTTGTGTCCCTGTGTTTTCGCTGTTTTATGCCATCGACCATGAACCAAATTCAAATAGCCAAATCTGCAGCTGTAATTTAAATTAATACACGTGCACTACTATGCATCTACCTCATTCACTCCACTAACTGCTTTGCAATCCACGACAGTAACCCCTAGAAAATTTCGCCGGGAACTTTTTTACTGTGTTCTTTATAATGCGCCCTATCGTATTTCGAAGCAATGTAAAAATGACAAAAAAAAGACTCCCTGTATTTCCCTCGCCGCATACCGAGTGCCCATGCAGCCTCACTCGTCAGGATTTTCGGTGTTTCGCGACACCAATCGACGCCAGTGGAATGCCATGGCCATCGAGTACATTTCAGGTCAAGCGGCGCGTACCTTCCTCGTCTCCAGTTGATTTATGCGATCCGCTCGTTTGATATATATATATATATATATATATATATATATATATATATATATATATATATATATATATATATATATATATATATATATATATATACGAGTGCGGCACAGGGCAACGTTACAGCAGCGCCATAAGACGCGCTTCGGTTACGTAAACAAAACTTCGTGTGCCGTATTCAAGAGCACAATATGTTGTCTGCGCACCTTCTCGCTTCTGGGCTTACGCACCTAATACCTTCGTTTTTTCTCCGGATGAGGTCGTTCAACCTCCATTCGACGAGACAGGGTCATAATTCGCGCGCAGAAATAAAGCAAGAAAACAAAAAAAAAACCAGCGGATATACACGCATAGGACAGCATGCACACGCCTCCTTTCCCACGGCAGCACGAGGGAAGGAAAGGGAAGCTTCGCAATCGTCCTATCAGGGTCGGGCTACACTCGCAGCATCTGCCCAGTTTGCTTTGGAACTTGCACTGAGAGCCGTAAATTTTTTCTATCTCTAAAACTGACGCGCTGTTAATTTGACATACCTTCCAGTCAGTTTAATGCCTAACACACCGCGGCGTGGGTCTCTATACGTATACGAGCTGTACGGCGCGGCGAGATACGCGTCACGAACTGAGAGGCGGTGTCTAGGCTGTCAGCTATATCGTCCACGTATATATGTGGGCGATAGCATCGAAAGGACGCGCGCGCGTGGATTCTGTGAAAAAAGCAGAAATAGAGCTCGAAGCATGCAAGCCACGCGAATGACATGCGTTGCACGTATACACATATATACTGTACAGTGTATCCTTACAGGATTGGATCCTATTACGCGCACACCCCCCTTACAGACGCGCATTTCTTTATACAGGCTGCGCCATTTTGCAAAAAAAAAAAAAAGAACTTCGCGAAAGATAAGTGAGCGTTGGTATCGTTATCGAATTCTTAGATGCAAAGACGCTTCGTGACTGCTTTGAACCGGGCCGGCATTCGACAGCCTTGTACAGCAAGTTTTTGTGTGTTTTTAGCTGGTGGTGATGCTGCGGCGAAACACGTAAAAGAAAGAACATTTTGCCTATCGCGAAAACAGAGTAATTAGCTGGAGAATGAAACGAAGTTTGTGATATCTGAGGATAAGCGAAGTGCATTCGACGACGAAAAAGGGAAGTACATATACGCGAGTCTATTTCGTGGGGTGCTTTGCATGAATACATAATAGAATGCGCGCTGGGAAGCCGGCAAGATGAAAGACGACAGCGCTGGGGCGCCTGGCGCTAATTGCTAGATGTAGATGCCTAATCTACCTCCACGCAGGCCATTTACAAAAAAAAAAAAGAAAAATAGCCGCTTTGCTTATATTGTTCGCATATACGAGTAGTAACTCGTATGATTTTGCATATGAGTAGCATATGAGTTCATATATAGTTTTCAAACAGTTTGTACAATGCTACGCGGCCGATAAATGTGCCCTGATTTTATTGCCAGCAACATTTTAATAGCTCATATATGAATACAACACGTGTACCTAATGTTCGGTGGATATGGTGTCAATCCCAGCTCATCGCCTCCGAGATTCTCCTTGACATCATGAACGTGGCGCAGGTATAGTCTATATATTTCACTGCAGCGTGACCTATAATCTTAGAGGTCACGCACACTTCGGCGACCATTCAGGTTGGATTTTGGCGGATGCATCCACTTCTATGCAGAAAGTGAAATTGCTCACGTATGCTACACTCTAAAATAGGTGTTCTGCGGTGCAGTAGGAATTTAGTGATTTGTTGTGATGTTACGAATTTAGAGAGCATCCACTTATGGTTCGCTTGCAGATGTTTATCAGTAAATATCGATTACGCTGCATAATGAAGTATTTGCGTGTAGAGGTTCATGCTTAGAACATATTGCGAAACGTCTTGATAGAAAACCGGACCAAGCACTGAAAGGCACCGAGAAAGTGACAAAAAATCCAGACGTGTCTTACCACACATGCCCCACCAACGCCGTCGCTTCACTGCGAAAAACAAACAAACAAACACATAAACAATATTCAATGCATTTACCGTTACAAAAATGGGATTCTACAGCTTCAGAAAATAACTTTCTATGGCTCCGGTACATTGTATGCATCTTTATAGAGGTATAAATATGTCCTCGGAATAAGCCTGTTTGGCCCTACTATTGCCACTATAGAGCTTTTTTTTTTTTTCTTTTCAACAACTACAAATCCAAGCCAATTCACCGTGTCTCACTCCATATTGTGTCTCTCCACGAAAACTTCCGCCATACAGCAAAATAACACCACCAAGAACAACTGCAACACAGTGCACAACACTCCAGAGCGCTAATAATGAGCTACTTTCACGAAACAGAATCTACGAACGCCGTCCTTCCTCGTATTTTTCCCCGAAGGCAGTCTATACTCGAGGCGGGCGTGCTTAATTGCTCGCCGTCATACGATGCCCGCACTTCTTCCGAGCAAGACACCCGCCCAGCGTAACCCCTTCCCCGTCAGCCCTTTCTTCCCCCGCAACAGACAGAGCGTCTCGCGTGCGGGCTTTATGCCATAGTGAGGAAGGGTGTAGTAGTGCACTTCTCGGAGCGGCGCTCGTCCATTTTCCACGGCAGCTTGGAGGCGACGGCGGCGCCGCGCCTCGGACAAGAGCTGACGACTGAAGAGGACGCCGCGGTGCGGCGACATCGGATCTCAAAACGACGGCCCATCAACTCGATACTCCTCCCCTTATGCCTTAGCGAGAAGGCGCCTACATTACTCTGAACGAAAGGACTCCGCTGACACGGCGGCGTCATTACGAACGGACTAACGGGAAACGAAGTAACGGCCTAAGCGTGCCGCGACCGGCGAAACCGCTCGAGTTCTTCGAAGGAGCTCCAGCGCCCCCTTCGCGTAAACGATGGTGAATGCAGCAAGTTTGTGTTTGTGTGTGGTGAAAATAAATGGAATGGCATAAAACGGCGCTTTGGACAGGCCTGCTTGAGGTGCACGAGCATATTCTGCTCTTGTTTTGTTGTACGCGCAGATTTGATTTGCAATAAACTTTGGTCGTTGGTCAGCACCCTGTCTGCCGTCTTCACTTCGTCCTGTCCAAAGCGCTGTGTTATTCAATTCCATAATGCACCTACCAGCCTAGTAAAGCACACTGCTGGTGAAAACAGCTCTTGTGTCTGTGTGTTCCGTCCGTAAACGTGTTGTACATACCTAGAATGTAGCATGCAGTGCTGTTTTGTACATCCATTGCGTGTGCGCATATGTTTTGCAAAAGCTTTCGTATGTATGTATGTATGTATGTATGTATGTATGTATGTATGTATGTATGTATGTATGTATGTATGTATGTATGTGTGTATGTATGTATGTATGTATGTATGTATGTATGTGTTTTGTGGATGCTGCACGCGCCGCCATTGCGCTTGCTATAACATACTGATTATATTATTGTTCTACGCAGTACTGCCGTACACACACTCTTCGACAGAAAAAAAAAAAAAAAATATATATATATATATATATATATATATATATATATATATATATATATATATATATATATATATATATATATTCCTTGGGCGCATTGCTAAAAGCTGCGCTAAATGAAGCTTTGGCCAAGCAGTCCGAGAAATAGCTGATGCCATTCCTGCAATGATGCGTCAAAACACATGCCCTTGAATTTAGTAATGTAATAATATCTGGGGTTTAACGTCCCAAATCCCCGATATGATTATAAGAGACGCCGTAGTGGAGGGCTCCGGAAATTTCGACCGCCTGCAGCCGGTCGAAATTTCCGGTGCACGTTAAAGAACCCGTTAAAGAACACGTTAAAGAACACGTTAAAGGTGCACGTTAAAGAACCCCATGGGGTTCTTTAACGTGCACCTAAATCTAAGTACACGGGCCTCAAACATTTTCGCCTCCATCGAAAATGCAGCCGCCGCGGCCGGGATTCAATCCCGCGACCTTCGGGTCAGCAGTCGAGCGCCATAACCGCTAGACCACTGTGGCGAGGCACCCTTGAATTTTCCACCTTAGACACTGTCATCTATGCAAGTCTCTTCACTAATCCCCGGTGTGAGCACGAAAAAGAGCACGCCAGAAGCTGCGATTTTGCAAATCGCCCTTGAATACATCGCCAAGAAATGCTCCAGTTCGGCTCACATCTTTACCGACGGGTCTTGCTCTCAACATAGTTCGTCATGTTGTTTATACATATGTTTAACTGACCAATATTTCTCTTACCGTCTTGAACAACTAATGAGCAACAAGCACGTCAGCTGAACTGTATGCGATAAAGGAAGCGATTCTTATCCAGCGACAACCTCCTGGACGATGGGTCTTTTTAACAGATTCGAAAGCAGCCCTACAGAGCATGAAAAACATCAACGCCACTCGTCGACAACATACGGTGACCCGAGACATTGGTTACATAGACCACATGGCCACTGTTTCTGGTCACATTGTCATGTTTCAGTGGATTCCCAGACACTGCGGCATATACGGAAACGAAAAGGCTGATCTAGATGCACGTAAAGGTATAAATTTAAAGAAAATTCGGCGAGCATATATACTTCACAAAATTATATGCATGTGCGATGGCAAAGAAGTACGCCGAGAAAGGAATCAATTATAGAATCTTTCGCCTCAAGACCTCTTTCTCCGCTCCATAGATCCTGACTTAAAATCAAGACTATCGCATCGCCTTCCTCATCACGTTGAGACACTCTATCATCGACTTCCCCTCAACGTAGCATTCACCAATAGCTGCACGTGCGGCCTCGGTTTGACCCCTGACCCATATACTGTGACAAGTGTGGTGCATTAGAATCAATAGAACATATTTTGTTAGATTGCCAGGCATACAGAGAAGAAAGAACTTGTCTCCAAAGTAGTATGTGCTCGACTTCCTAAGCACCACTCGATCAGGAGAAGTACTTAGACATACCGTAAAATGCCGAGCAAGCGCCCCCCTTCCTTTTTCGGAATATCTTAAATAAGCGCCAATGACCGAGCAAGCGCCCCCCACCCCCTCCGCCTCCTCCCCTGCGCGTCACTTTTCTTCAAGATGAGCTTCGCTTGTGTACAAACAACCACAAGAATGAGTACACCGAATGCGCATCTTATGTTTGTGAAATTCCGTTGTAATAATAATATCTGGGGTTTAACGTCTCAAAACCACCGTATGATTATGACAGACGCCGTAGTGGAGGGCTTCGGAAATTTCGACCACCTGGGGTTCTTTAACGTGCACCTAAATGTAAATACACGGGCCTCAAACATTTTCGCCTCCATCGAAAATGCAGCCGCCGCGGCCGGGATTGGATCCCGCGACCTTCGGGTCAGCAGTCGAGCGCCATAACCACTAGACCACCATGGCGGGGCGAAATTCCGTTGTCATGTGCCCGGTTGTACATTGGTCAAACCGGTCGCTGCTTCAATGATTTGACAGTGAAGATGGGGAATAAGAACAGTAAATAAATAAAGCATTTCATTAGAAACATGGACGGGCATTTCTAATCTTTTTTTTAGCGGCTCCTCAGCCGCCATCTCAAATTTCGGTCCGGGACCGAACAACACCCCCCCCCCCTTTTTTTTCTCTCCAAATCTGGTCGGATTATCTTTCACCTTAGATTGGGGGGGGGGGGGCTTGCTCGGCATTTTACGGTACGTCTTTTCCTTCTCAGCAACATCAGATCTTAGAATCTCTGTTCAGATTTCCCAAAGACATCAGCATAAGTGATAAACTGTAACGTAACTTACATCACAACCATTACGTTGTGACATGCACATGCCACGGTGAAAATATTTTCTCTTTTTCATTTTCTTTTCCTGCCCTCCTTCTCCTAGGGCCTTTCCGTCCTCAATCCCCTTCCCTTCCCAGAGTAGCATGTAGGTGTATTTATATACGCGCAGCAGAATTCTCTATTTTTCGTTGAAGAGCCATCTATCCTTAACGGCTAACGTGTTACGATATACCAGAACGAGTGGGCTCTTGCTTGTATACAAGGTAGCAGCGCAAGGCTCTTTCTTCTCTAAAGCCCGTGAAGAGCAGAGATGGGATCAGGATTTTTATACAGAGTCGAAGCTCATGGCTTTTAAAACCGGAGCTGTTTAAGTCTAGCGTTAGCCCGTGCAGAACGAACAGAAAACTGTCACCTTCGTGAGCATCTTCGTCCTCTTCTCCCTCCTTGTCCTCATCTTCATCTCCTGCTTCACTCCCAGTGCACATGCGCCGACTTGTCCGGCGTGGGATGCAACAACTCTGATAGGCCAGAGAACGAGTATGGAGAGATAGAGAGAGAGCAAGAAACGGAGAAAGAAATAGAAAGAAAGCTAAGGAGAGGAATTCATGGCGAAAAAAAATTTCTTGGCAAGGCCGGATTCGAGCCCGCGTACCCGCGATCAGAGAAGGCGAGCGTCGTAACAACTCGGCTATCCAGGTACGCGAGCAGAGGATAGCATAGATTTGTATAGTATAGTATGGCGAGGGGGTGGGAAAGGGGAAGTGACCAGGAGGAGGGAAATGAGGAGGGGAGAAAGTAAAGCATAGCACAGAAAGAAAGAGACAGATAGAAATAGAAAGAAAGACAGAAAGACAAACAAAGAGAGAGAGAGAGAATCAAAGAAAGAGAGAGAAAGAGAGAGAAAAAACAAAGGCAAGAAAGAGAAAGAAAGATAGAAAGAGCGAGAAAATTAAGAGAGAAAGAAAGAAGTTGTAATGAACGGAGACAAAAAAAGCAGGAAAAATAGAGAGAAGAGAGAATAAAAAGAAAGAGACGAAAAAATAAAAATAAAAATAAAGAGAAACAAAGAAGGCCGCCCAGCTCCGGACTTCCTTCAGGCTTGGCACCACTACTGCGTAGCTGCTTTAATTTTTTCTGCTCCAAGGCCCGTGCCGCTTGTGTCCGATCGTTGTTATACGTGCATTAGTGACTTAAAAAACAAACAAAGAATATTGGAGCTTCGACAACCGCGCATATGATAAATTCGCATACGTGCCACGCAGACTGCGTAGGACACGTGAACCTTTCTTTTCTTTCTTTTTTTTTAAGAGAGTAAATAAGCCCTCGAGGGAAAGGAACATGTAGATGAACGCTTAAGCATTTTTAATTGATATCCGCCTCGCATCCCAGGTGTTGTACTACAGGGAAGTTCGCGTCCCTCCGGCTAACATTGCAAAACGCTCCAACTGCTATACGTAAACAAACGAATTGGGCAAATGGCCGCCCTTGCTGCATTAGGCTTGCACGCAATCGCATGCCCGCGATTGTGCCGTGTATGTGAAACGGGCTCAGGAGGCGTCATTTAAAGCTCAGCTATGCAAGTACACTTTTACGCTGCAAGCTAAAGAACTTGCGATACAGATTATACGTCTTTACAGGTATATATTGCCACGCGCTTTATATGCCAGCGAGAAAGAGGCAGACGAAGACGCAGTAGCTCTCGCGCCAGTGCCTTTGTTTTGGCTGTGCTGTGCCGATCCCGTTCGGGACTTAGGGCCTTGTATCGCCGCCTTGTGCACGTCGCCTTTGTATTAAACGTGACATTTTATTGGTGGAGGTGCTGGGTAATCTCACCTATGCAACAGACCCCTTCCAGTAGCAGGAACGCGAACCAGAAACCGGAACTTACGCCAGTACACCGTGCTAGCCGGAGAATTCGGGGACTGGCCCCCGAGATTGTGCCCTGCTGTACAACTTCAACGTCGACAGGTATGGAGGATACTACTGCGCTCACCCCTGCTGCCATCCCTGCTGCTGCAGCTGCAGGTGCACCCGCTTACTACACACTGCAAAAACCGCGCGTGCCGAGTCCCTTCCGTGGTGGTCTTTTTGAAGACGTGGAAGACTGGCTGGCTGAGTTCGAGCACGTAGCGGATTTCAATGGATGGGACGAAGACGCGAAACTCAGGAATGTCTACTTCAGTCTTCTGGATGGTGCTCGTACATGGTTCCAGAACCGCAAGGGCCTCCTAACATCATGGCGCGAGTTCTGTCGCAGGCTCCTCGAGACGTACTCCAGCCCTGATCGTCGAGAGCGAGCTGAATGGGCCCTCCAGTCCCGCATTCAGATGCCTAATGAAGGTGTGGCTATGTACGTGGAGGATATGGTCCATCTGTTCAACCGAGCCAATCCAAACATGCCGGAAGACAAGAAGCTGCGACACTTGATGCGAGGTGTGAAAGAGCAGCTCTTTGGTGGACTCATTCGTAGTCCGCCGAAGACGGTTGCGGAGTTCCTCACTGAAGCCGTCGCCATGGAGAAGGCGCTGCAGCAGCGGAACCAGTATGATCGGCAAGTGAATGCTACCTATACTACCAGCCTAGGATCATTCCCGACTGACGTGGAAACGCTTCGGCAGCTTATACGTTCGGTTGTCCGCGACGAACTGCAACAGTTGCACCAGGCGCAGCAGCAGCCTACCACTAACTGCATCGCCAGCATCATACGCGAAGAAGTGCAGCATGCGCTCGGAGCGCATCGTCGCGAAGCACCTGTTCAGGTTCCTGCACCACTTCAGGCGTTCGCACCTTCAAGTGAACCTCGACGTGTGAGTTACGCCGACGCTTTGAGACGCACCGTCCCGTCGTCGGTGACACCACCTCCGGTGAGCGGCTTCCAGCACGCCAGTTATGCCGACACATTCGGACACATCTCACCCGCAACAGTGCCGCTATCGGCAGCCCCGTATGCCACACTTCAGTCTGCACAGGCGGTTCCTTATTTTGAGGACACTCGGCCCGCAGCGCGTAAATCCGACATTTGGCGCATGCCGGACCGACGACCGCTCTGCTACCACTGTGGTGAGGCGGGTCACGTGTACCGAGAGTGCCAGTACCGGCGACTTGGCCTTCAGGGTTTTCCTGCCAATTCACCTCGTCCCCGGTTCGGACAGCGACCACCCGAAATTGAAGATTTTATCGCTCGGCAGCGTCTACCACCCAGGCGTCAGTCGCGTTCACCATCACCACGGTCGCCATCCTATTCGGGCAACAGGAGTCGGACGCCGCAAGGACGATCTCCGAGCCCTCACCTGGAAAACTGACGCCAGCGACCTTTCGAGGCGAGGCCGCTGATTATCGACGTGATGAAGACCTCGACCTCCAATCGACGAGACATCGGACCGACGGAAATTCGACGACGCATGTATCCCAGCCTGGCGACATTTCAATGGACATACCTGTGCTTATCGACGGTCGGAATGTAACTGCTCTAGTAGATACTGGCGCGAGAGCTACTGCGTCTTCGTCTGCCTCTTTCTCGCTGGCATATAAAGCGCGTGGCATTGCCCCTCCTCCAAACTTATCTATTGGTCGTTCCAGCAGGGCTTCGTGACGAAATTCTATTTGCCTGCCACGACGAACCTTCATCTGGCCACCTGGGCATCACCCGAACCCTCGCTAGGGTACGCAAGTCATACTACTGGCCGAAACTTGCCGCTTGCGTTAAACAATACGTTCAAGCCTGCCGCGAATGCCAGCGCCGAAAGTCCCCATCTGTTAAGCCTGCGGGGTTACTTAACCCTATCCAGCCACCCAGAACACCCTTCGATCAAGTCGGCATGGACCTCCTGGGCCCGTTTCCCTTGTCGTCTTCGGGAAACAAGTGGATAATCGTCGCTACAGATTATTTAACCCGCTACGCTGAAACGAAGGCTCTTCCCAAAGGCACAGCTTCCGAAGTCGCTCAGTTTTTCACAGAGAGCGTTGTACTACGCCACGGCGCTCCATCCTGCGTCATCACAGACCGAGGAACGGCGTTTACGGCAAGGCTCCTTGAGCAGGTTTTTCAGCTAAGTTGCACCACGCATCGCAAGACAACAGCCTATCACCCACAGACAAACGGATTGACCGAAAGACTGAACAAAACGATAACTGATATGATGTCTATGTACATAGACGTACAGCACAAGACGTGGGATGAGGTGCTGCCTTACGTAACATTCGCGTACAATACCGCTACGCAAGAGACCACACGCTTCACGCAGTTTCGTCTCCTATACGGTCGTGATGTTCAGACGATGTTGGATGCAATGCTCCCCTGCGACATTGACAACATCGACAATCTTGACGAAGATGCTGAGTGTTTTGTGCAACGAGCCGAGGAAGCACGCCAACTGGCCCGCGTGAACATCAAGAAACAACAGGACGTCGACACACGGCGCTACAACCTCCGCCACAGACAAGTCGATTACCAACCGGGTGACCAAGTGTTGGTATGGACCCCCGTGCGCCGCAAAGGTCTTTCTGAAAAGCTTCTCAGTCGGTATTTCGGCCCTTACAAAGTGCTACGACGAGTGAGCGACGTCAACTACGAAGTCCTTCCGGACGGAAGCCAATCACCACGACGCCGACAGCCACGACCCGAGATTGTGCACGTGGTGCGGTTAAAACCATACTACACATTGTGACATTGATGACATTAGGTTTTCGTTTATGTTTACCGTGAATGCTTCGTTGAGCATCGAGGCGATGCTCCTGCGGGAGGAGGGGCAATGCCACGCGCTTTATATGCCAGCGAGAAAGAGGCAGACGAAGACGCAGTAGCTCTCGCGCCAGTGCCTTTGTTTTGGCTGTGCTGTGCCGACCCCGTTCGGGACTTAGGGCCTTGTATCGCCGCCTTGTGCACGTCGCCTTTGTATTAAACGTGACAATATATATAGCTATAAGCTTAACGGCTAACGTGTTGCGCGGTCACGCTCCAAGACAAGTGTTATATTTCCTATATTTCCGACTCTTGCTGCCGCATTTCGATTGGGGCGAAATGGAAGAACACGTGTGTACTTAGCTTTAGGCGCATGTAAATGAACACCACGTGGTTGATATAAAATCCTGAGTCTTCCACTACGACGTGCCTCGAATATTGCGCGACCTGCGTCGGAATCTCAACTTACTGCTTTGAAATTGTTACCACCGATGATTACGATGTAAAAATTACTCTACTTATGTGCAAAGTTTAGCTCTCGTATTCCTCAGTTAGCAAAACGTAAATTTTGTTTCTCATGTCACGATTTATAATGGCTCCACGTTCTATATCAGCTAAGATGTGTGCACGGTTCCTGCCGTGGAAGCTCGTGTGGCTAGCTCGTCGTAAAACGTCAATCAAAGGACAGCTGTAGCAATGCAGCTTGCGCGGAAACTCCGCATAGCGGCTGTATATGACGAGGATGCCGCAGTGATGACTCATCGCGAAGAATATAGAGTAACCAACCACCACATCCGAGCGGCGTATAACACTTATACATGCGAGGAGACGATTGCCCGTATGAAAATGGTGATGTCCGGGAAATGTCCTTTCTGTTTCCCATTGACGTCCTACATGACCTTTATGGTTCCTCTTCCTTTTTGTGACCTGCAGGACGCTACTTTATGTTTACGAAACCCTTCCTCGGCCTATCGAAGGATTCCTTCTTGTCTCCTGTAGGATGTGTCCTTTATGTTTACGGCAGGATGTTACCTGGCAGCGAACTATATGTTACCGGCAGGAGCACCCGAGCTCATAAGTGGGTAACATGTGGTAGTACAAACACATATTTTGTCAGTGCCGTAGCCAGGAGGGGGGTTTGGGGGTGCCGAAGCCCACCCCCAAAATTTTTGCATTATAACACACACACACACATATATATATATATATATATATATATATATATTATATATATATATATTGGGGGGGGGCTAGCCCCCCCCCCGAAATTTTGATGGTTTTGATGATTTCGGGGGTATATATAATAAACACCCCCTCCATCAAAATTTCGGGTGGGGGCGGCCTAGGCCCCCCCCGAAAAATTCCTGGCTGTGGAAAAAACTAATATATATATATATATAATATATATATATATATATATATATATATATATATATATATATATATATATATATATATCAGGCCCGTAGCCAGGAATTTTTTTCGCGGGGGGGGGGGGCCCACTTGATGAAAACCTCGACGTTTTCAGAAAGACACCTACTTCACCAAAATTTCGGGGAGGGGGGGGGCCTGGGCCCCACCCCCTGGCTATGGACCTGATTATATATATATATATATATATATATATATATATATATATATATATATATATATATATATTATTTTTGTCGTCGCACTGGATAAAAGTTATATTTGATACTTTTTTAGTTTGACATAAGCGCAATCATTGCATAACAATCTCGCGTGTAGACATCTGCACTAATTGTATAACATTAATTCACGACACACGAACGTTTTGTGGCGATTAATAGCGTCGTTGTTCAGGTGTTCAAAATTTTTTCAAATTTCGCGCGCTTAGATTTCGATTTTTTTTTCCGAGGTCAAGACATTGTACGCCTCAACTATTTATGTACATTATATTTACCTAACTTTTTTTAAATATTTGAAAGCGTAAATTCAGGTTTTTAGTTAGAAAGCGCGATGCGCAAATGACGTCTGCGGGGCTGATACCACGTGATATCA
Source organism: Rhipicephalus sanguineus (assembly GCF_013339695.2). Taxonomy (NCBI): domain Eukaryota; kingdom Metazoa; phylum Arthropoda; class Arachnida; order Ixodida; family Ixodidae; genus Rhipicephalus; species Rhipicephalus sanguineus. The sequence goes on along the minus strand of NC_051179.1, from coordinate 76,387,313 downwards.
CTTTTTCTTGTTTTGCGGTTGCTGCACGTCGCACGCCGCGTCGCGAAGGGCCGAGCAGGCGGAGTTTGAGTGAATTTTTCCCTTGTTTGAAGTGTGCTTGCGCCTTGTGCTCGTCCTGTGTGTTCTACCGGTGCTGCTTATTACGAGGATGCGCTATACTCAAGCGAAGACCGGCTGCTTCATATCGTGGAGCACTCACCAGGTATGTACCACGTTGCTGCTGTCAGCGCTTGGTTAACACCGAGAGCGCGATAATAACGCCGTTAACCAAGTTTTTCTTAACCAGTAGACGATAAATGAGCTTTTATTAACGTAGCGAGCTTGTTTGTGTCTATCATTTCACCAGGATCAAGGCACGTTTGTGTGATTTTAAGCGCGGGCGAGCTTTTTCTTTTGTTTGACGCGTAAAGGAGAGTGCGCATGCGCCGCTGTGATTCGGCGGGGGAATTGAACAGAGTTGTGGCGGTGCTCTCCTCTGTCGGCAGTGGTGTTGGAGGGTGGCCCCGCTCGCGGTAAACTACTATTTTGGCTTAACAGATGGGCGAAGACGGCGTTTGTTAGCTGTAAGCGTCGATCGTGCCTAAGGCGCGTATGCTTGGACCTGTTAGTAATTCATGCTCACTTTTTTAGCGCACTGAACTCTTCTACGGCAGTTCCATATGCTGCGCGTACTCTTTTCAATAGCTACAGGATCGTTATAATAGCAATGTTTTGACTACTATCAGAGAGGTGTGTTTTCCTCCTTGCGGGTGGTCAAACGTGTGCATGTGTATGCATCCGCGCTGGCACGTATCTTTAACTGCCGTGATACTCGGGTTGATGCGTGTGCGTGATCTTGAAATAGCATGTTGCTTCGTCTTAGGTACGGCTCGCGAAGCTTGAACTTACGCTTAGGTGTTCATACAGCCTGTTTCGTCAAATTCGGCCGATGTTTTCACCCGCAACATAGGTTGCCTGATGCGGCCGGCACCCGTGCGTGTTAAGCCGTACGTTAAACTTGAACTGTACTCCAGCGAATCCTTCATGTCTATTTGGGGCAGAAGTGTCGCACCTAAACAGTGCAAGCGCTAATTCGAGCATCAGTCCACGCGTTCGAGCACAACTTTTTATTCTGCTTGTTTCTGTCGTGTTTGGCTTTTGTTATTTTGTTCTGGTTATTAAGAATTGTATACACCTCGCCCCACCTTGGCGTTAAAACTTCGCTAAACACTTACTTGTACGGGTACGAACATTATAAACAGCTTGTACCACCACCTCCAGTGACATTTTCTGGTAGATGAAAAGCTTAACGGTCTATCGGATAAAGTAAATTCTCTAGGCATGCGCTACAGATGTTAAAAAGGATCCGTGGTATGTGCAACATATGAACATCTTATTTATTGCTCATAACTCGCAATAATGTTATACATACTTCACGGTATGCATGCATAAGTCATGCATGTGTTGCTTTTCAAATGTAAAATTAGACAATGTATTGTATCTGAGAACACAACAAATCTAGACTGTGTTTTTCACGCTGTTGGCATTGAAACAATTATACAACTTCAGAAATAAGGTTCATCGAATGTTTATTGTGTATTTGCTAAATTGTGGTTAATAGCTTCCAGGATTCTGGTTGCCAGAGATTGTTGCAGAAGCCTGCATGCTTTATTGGGATGGCATGTGGTTCAAGATTGGTGCCTTGTAAGTCTTAGCATTTCCACCTTTTTCTCCACATGGCCATTAGACAGCCTGTGATGCATTAGTGAGGAGTATTGCTTTTTTAGCCAACCAGAATCATTGAACCTAATGACCGCAATTTAGCAGCACACAATAGTAGAGTGAAACCAATTTCTGACATTATATAATCATCCCAATGTGAGCAGCCTGAAGAAAGCTACGTTAGTTGTGTTTGCAAGCAGACATAATTTAATTTTACATGTTACGTGCAATGGATACATGATGAATGTGCATAATCTCATGTATGTGCAGTGCTATTGTGCTTTTGTGCAATAAATAAAATATTCATATGGTGCATATTGCATTGCATTCCCTTTAAGGAACACAGCGTATAAGTATCATAATATAGCTACAGGAATACAAATGTGCCTGTGTGAATGCATACTCACACATAGGTTTGGCTAGCTGCAAGAACAGAATTTACCGATAGCAGCCAATGATATTACTCACGCACAGAACTTTCAATTACACGTGGTTGACACATACAGCAAACAGGGGGCATATTTTCCTAAGAGCTGTAATGTTGCGTTAGTACGTGAGCAAGCTAAAATGGTAAGGTTAGATCCTCGACATCAAAAGCATAAAAAGTTCTTCCACAACACGCATTTTATTGCATTTATTTCGAAGCATTCCCTTTATGTATATCTCACCTGAGTGGAGTCAGGTGCCACTGAATATGGTGGCCGTGCACTGCATCTATACCCACACAGGACTAAGAACACAATTCCAGCATGATGGGAACATACTGTACGTTAAGCTCTTGTGAAACATTTCGTGACTACTCCTTCTGTATTTTAGGCTTCAGGGTACGAATGTACTGTAGAGAAAGCACACCCTAGCGTACCCTGCATTATGCAGGAGCAATATTCAAGCATATTTCTTACACATCTGCGATGAGGAAATTCCATATTCTTTCATAAGGTTGCGACTGTGTTCACCAAGAATGCATCAAACAAGTTTTTCTTGTAACTTCTCTAGTTTCTGTACGTCCTGCTTGTTTTAAACTTATCTAAAACATAATGTTCCAGATCAGTTAAAAAAGAACGTGTGAGGAATTCAGCTTTGCTAACAGACACTAGTGTCACTAAATTGTTATTTTGTTGTTTCCATTGCAGCATATACGTGCTCCTTGTGCAAAGTGAGTGTGAAAGAAATCCGGACAAGCCTGTCATCAATGGTGGCTCATGGACAAGTTTGTTGCTGATGTACAGCAGCTGCGCATGGCTTCTGTTTCCTGTACAAGGGGAACTGCACTGAGAACAGCGGAGTGGGCACTTCAACCACCTGTTTGCTGTATTCAAGTAGCTCACATGTAGAGGGTGTTCAAAATTAAGCTGTTTGTTTTTCTTATAAAAAAGTCCGCACTGTAAGTCACGTCAAAGCCACCTTTGCAGATAAGTTATTATCCAGGGGGACACAAAGTGGGACAATAATTATCGCTGTCAGCCGTGCAGTTAACTGAGATTTAATAATGAACTTTTTTAGTGACTGCAGCAAGCGGGCATGTATGTATTAAGAAGTTTGAGCCAGCTGCATTTCTACACGATTCCACTTCAAAGATTTCTTCTAGCATGTCTGAGCTCAGATATCCTGCTGCAAAGTTTAATTCTGGCTTGCTTCATTGCACATGCAGGACCTTGAGCACTGGCACAAAGCTCCTCCCTGATGTGCCAGGTTTAATGTTACAGCGGGTCGCAGGCATAGGCAAACATGATAATGGTTACCCTTTTCCTGCGGGCTGTTGATAGCAAGCAGTGACTGCTCGTCACACCAGGGAGTAATATTTTGCTGATCCTCACCGCCTTGCATCATGCAAACCACAATTAAACTTTGCAGCGGGATATCTCGCAGCACAGACATGCTAGAAGAATTCTTCCAAGTGGAACTGTGTAGAAACACGACTGCCTCCAACTTTTCAATACAAAGATGCCCGCTTGCTGTAGTCACTAAAAATTTCATTATTTAATCTTAGTTAATTGGGTGGCTGACAGCAGTAATGTCTTACTTTGTGTCCCCATGGACACATAACTTACCTGCAAAGTTGGTTTTCATTTTCCAGGGCTGAATTTTAATGCAACCATAAAGCACAATCCTGAATGTGTCAATGTTGCTTCCTTAGCTTTGTATTTTGTCTTTTCAAAATCTATTGAGTGAGCGGCTCTCTCGACTCGTGTGTCATGTTTTAATTCATATCTTATGTGCAGTTATCATTTATAAAAGTGAACTTTAAATTTTGTGATAAGGCAGTAGTGCATCAATTCACTATTTTATTTTCACCTTAATATTCACCGTACATTTTGTAATATTTTTTTTTCATCAGGGTCATTATTTTATTTTATTTATACAAGTACCTGCAGCGCCACGAGGGCATTATTGCAGGGGGAACTGCACAAACGCTCTTCTAATCATACATATTCCATTGTCTTCCGGAAATTCATTTCCTAAGTGCAATCATGTGATGTCCTGCTATGATGCCTAATCATATTTAACTTTGTTAATGATAACTTACAGAAGGCATTCTGAAATATTGAAATGTAAGTCTCGGCATTGGGAGGTGAATGGTGGCGAGATTTTTTAAACTACACTGTTTTGTCTGCTTGCTTTAGTTGTGTGAAGTATAGTAATAATAAGTGTTTGGATTAAACCACAATATGATTATGAGGGAGGTCATAGCGGAGAGCTCCTGAAATTTCGACCTCCTGGGTTCTATAAGGTGCACCTAAATCTAAGTAGATGGGCCTCAAGCATTTCTTCCTCGATCAAAAATGTGGCCACCGCGGCCGGGATTTATTCGAGTGACCTTCGGTTCAGCAGTCAAGGGTGACTTACAGTGTACTACTTTTGTGTGGGCTATAGTTTGCTTTAAATTATGCATGCTAAGTATGGCATTTTGGTGCCAACCACACATCTCTGGTAGTGCACTGATATTGTGTTTGCCACATTCCTAATTTATTGCAGTATTTAATTTTAGTATGCATTTATTGTGAGCAGCTCTGGGTAGCACACTGACGTTTGTCACATTCCTCATTTATTGCAGTATTTTTTATTTGTGTATTTATTCTGAGTTTGTTGTGAAGTTATGATTGTTCCACTTCTTCCACTCTAGATGGTTGCATACATTTGTAATTAACCCATGAAGCCCAACAAGTCACTCTGATACACTTAGGTGTGCAAAGCTTATCTAAGAAGCCCATAGTGTTTATAATGCCTTGGGAAGTGCCTCTTGGTCATAAATTGCTGTCATGATGAGTTTCTTAAAACATTTGTTTTTGCGTTTTTCAGAAATGAATGTACTCTTCATTACCAAAAAAGATGCAGAACAAGTTAAACCTTTGAAAATGTTAATGATTTGTTGAGGTGTTATGGGGTTAAGCCTGATCTGTTAATCTTATTTTTCTTCAACCGCCGACATATGTACGTTGCCAGTTTGAATATTGTCTATGAAGTGCTCTAAACTGTACAGTGTAAATGATAATAAATGAGTAATATTGCAGAGTTTTGTGTGCGTGTACATCCAAATTATAGCAGCCGTAATATGCTGCATCATACAGGCAATGCAATGGCTTAATTTCTGGTCTGCGTAAAAGGTGGCTACTTAAAGGACACATACAGGACGGACACTTTGAGGAGACAGAAAGTCAGCGGCCAAATCGCGACATCTGGGAGACATAAAGGACGGTTACATATCGGATACATACAGGACGGTCACAGATGGGACACATACAGGACGGACACTTGGAGGACACAGAAAGTAAGCGGCCAAATCGCGACATCTGGGAGACATACAGGTTGTGTCCTCATGCTGCCTCGGGGAACCATACAGTACACTTCCAGGACATCACCATTTTCATAAGGGTGCCTATCTTTGTGATTGGCTCCGTCTCAGTGCGCTAGCAAAATAATTTTCAAACGCGGTAGACAGACTCTACAATCACCCTTTGTCAGAGGAAAGAGTCCTCAGACACTGGCCGGTGCCGCCCTCAGCACAGAAGGCTTTGAGAACGTTGCTGCGTTTCTTATAAGAAGCGCAGTAACCCTGTCCATATTACTGTACACATTAAAATGGACATACTCTGCTAGAGAATGCAGGAGAGCCAAGGAGCTTATATATATCTAGACTTTGTCCATATTACCACGCGCGCTTCTTTTTCTATCTTCATATAACCGACCATTTACACGTGTAAACACTGCCTTGCGCGCGCCGCGCCGTAACATCGAACATTACGCAACGCGAACAGTAGAGTTTATTCTGGAACTCACACGGCCACCAACGATAAGGATGGAATCTTCGATGCCAAATGTGTAAAAGTCGATGCCACATGTATAAAAGCGCCCCCCCCCCCCCCCCCAACCCCGAAAAAAAAAGGCTACGCCGCTGGTTCATGGGCATAATATATCCCGTTTCGTCTGACCAAGCTTCCAACTTCTTATAACTAAATCCTGTGATAATTAAGTGAAGATGGTGGGTATGGTCCTCACACCTCTTGTCAACGACACACATGCGATGTATAGAATCCAAGCAGCCAAGTTTCTTTCGGTGTTAAAAAAAAATTCAAAGCATTTTACTGAATCCATTTATACAAAAAAAGGGCGTTTAAACCTTGATTTTTTAAAGTTCTATCGTGAAGCGCGAGAGAACGAGTTATACATTTTCATTTTAAGGATCTTATGAAGTTTCCGGATATCCACAAGGCAAGGTTCTCTTGCAACTCCGCTGACCCACACAAAAATTTATTCACGCAGTACTGCAGACGCTCTACTGTATCTGGACGTCCATAAATGCCCTCGCGACATGCGTCATTGCATTCTTCGTGAAATACTGTCCTTAAATTTCTATCAACAGATAGTACCTGAATGAAAACCACCAGATAATGAAGCCAATGAATGTATAGGGGACGCCAATTGTAAGTATTGTTAAGTATAAATTGCAGACGCCGAACCTGCAACCATCGAATTACGCACCCGATGCTCTCACTAACTGAGCTATAGTGATGGTATAGTCCCTTCGTCCACTCATCCCTCGATATGAATTAATGAAGGAAGGCATGACGCCTATCAACAGGTAGACGTCATAGATGTTCAGCCTATAGAGGATAGCGGTTGACGATTGGAAAAACTGAAAAGTGAGCGCTGTCATTGAGAAGCCTGTCAGCAAATGCGTTTGTTGTGTGCGGATATCTACCATGACTTGAGGTTCATACACATCAGTTAATGATGATGGTGATGATGATGCACACTTTATTGGGATCCAGAGAAGACGCAGGGGAGACCCCGCGCCACCCGGCTAGTCCCACGTAATCTGCTAATTATGTGCAGAGGCTTGGATTCAGTCGTATCAATACATGTCACTTGCAAAACTGTCTTTGCAGATGACGACCTTTCAGACATCACTAAAAGATTTCAGTAGGCCATCTTAAAGGCTATTATAAAGTATTGATCCTCTCATAACTAAACCAATATTTATATACAGCTTCGGATAGGCAAAGCTTCCTGTGTAAGATACGAAATATTAACAACGTACACAACATGCTCATGTGAAGAAGCTGAAGAAGACACGGGGCTCTTTTTTTCTGTCACTGCAAAATATGTAACGCTTCTCGAAAGGCATACCCTTAGCAAAGCTGTACATGGTTTAAGTAGAGATGGCCCCTATCAGTTGCGAAAATATTTGGTTCATATCCATCAGAATAATTACAGCACACCGCTGCACGCGCAGTCGTAGAATTGTTGGAGGAATGAAAGATATCAAAAACATAATAAATTACAGATTTTAGAAAAACTTCTGCTCGTATTGTCTCTCGATGACGCATGTGTCTGTATGTAGGACTGTTGTCTTTAGAGTGAGGCACTCAAGCGAGACTACCTTGCACTCAATCGGGACCCTTTTCGCAAATGTCGAAGTTCTTCTATGGGAGCACTTCCGTTTTGTGGCGTGAATATTAGTATTGCGGCACTGAGACATTTTGAATGCGAAGATCCGTGCGTGCGCTCTTTCATCTATCATTGTGGATGGTGACAATTCTACGAGAAAAACTATCATGTAAAAGAGGGTTCAACTTAAATTGAGGACGACGCAGAGAGCGATGGAAAGGAAAATGATAGGTGTAACCTTAAGAGACAGGAAGAGAGCAGAGTGGGTCAGGGAACAAACGGGGGTTAAGGATATCATAGTTGAAATCAAGAAGAAGAAGATATGGATATGGGCCGGGCACGTAGCACGTCGGCAGGATAACCGGTGGTCATTAAGGGTAACTGACTGGATTCCAAGAGATGGCAAACGCGGGAGGGGGAGACAGAAAATTAGGTGGGTAGATGAGATTAAGAAGTTTGTAAGTATAACGTGGCAGCAGAAAGCACAGGACCGGGTTGATTGGCGGAACATGGGAGAGGCCTTTTGGCTGATTATATATATATATATATATATATATATATATATATATATATATATATATATATATATATATATATATATATATATATATATATATATACACCACCCCCCGTAACAAGTTCTGCGGACGCCTTTATATCTTCCAGCTTTGTGTGCCCCCCTGCTAACGTTTCCCTAGCCGAAAATTGTCTTGCGACTGTACATAGCATTTACTTTTAGAAACAGCGCTAAAAGACGGGACAAAGAAAGGACACAAACCACGGCGCCGTGGTTTGTGTCCTTTCTTTGTCCCGCCTTTTAGCGCTGTTTCTAAAGTTAATCATGAACCAACCAGCCCAAATGCGTACCTTATTGCTGTACATAGCCCTGGCGTAGCGAGGGAGGGGGGGTTGGGAGGTTGAAATCCCCCCGCAAACAGTTTCAACTTTGCATGTGTATATATGCACGCACACATACAAAACGCAGGCACGAACATACATAAAGTACTGTTGAACCCCCCCCCCCCCAACCCCCGAGAAAAGTTTCTGGCTGCGCTGCTGGTGCGTAAGAGAGTCCGGCTCAACTAATCTAGTAACGTTGCTTGTATTGCACTGCACCGTCCTTTCCTTTCCATGAAGCCGCCGCCTCCGACCAACGTACTCCGACGTATCCGCGGCACCTGAAAGCCCCACAGAAGGTTTATTCGAAGCAGACGGGGCACGGCCGCGGCGCGGGTACGAGTCGCCATCTGTCGGCGGTCGCTGGCACTAGTATCTGTTTCGTTCGCGCGATCACGATGGGTGCGGGCGACATGGGCAGCAAGAAAACGCTCCACTCTCTCCACGAACAGCCGTCTAACTTCGAGCTTGAAGTTGCGACCCGTCTTCAAGCAAAACATTCACTCCTCGCATTCACATTCACACCGATTACAGTGCTCCGAAGCGTCACAAACCGAAAGGTAAGAATACTCGACTTGGCATCGACAACACGCGACGTTGTGGTTTATACGCGTCTGTGGCTAAGAGAGAAACAGCGTATTCTTTTGTTTAACAAAACATGCATGTACTGAGATTCCGAACTCTGGAACACCGTGGCCTTACGCTGGCGCTTAGCATGCTGCTATGGGAATGGCACATGCATCATGCATGATACAGGCGTACGCAACATCACACTCACATAACATACACACTTTCACTCAGTAACAAGTGACAACTATTCGTACACCAGCTCAATGTCTTAGTAGGGACTGGGAGAGCTTTCGTAGACACCAGCGCTGCCGCAAGGCTCAAGCACAGATAAAACGAGGGCCCGTATTCACAAAAACGCCTTAAGGCCGTTTCACATGACACAAAACACAGCGATTCTCAGACTGCGAATTCGCTCGCAGCGAAAAAAAACGGCCGATCGCTCTCGCCGCAGCAGTGAGCGGCGAGCGACCAACGTGGTGGAAATTTTTCGCTCTGTTCGCAGCGGCGGAGCGATTTTTCAGTCGAGACCCGTCGAAATTGCGCCGACCCGACCGAGCCGTCGAAATTTCGCCAACTAGTTTGTTTTGGTTATGGCCGTTGTTGCATATTCTCAAGTGAATTTAGATTGGAAAGTGTTTTTAAATGACAAAACACGCATGCTCTTCGCTACCAGTGATGAAAAGTTGAGAATATCATAACGCACAGATTGTTACATTACATTCGAAAATTATGCACTGTCTGCCACAAACAACGGCAGCAAGAAACGTTGCGCGCCGCGCCAGTCGCAGAGCGAAAATCGCAGACCATTCGCAGTCCTTGTGAAACTAAACCGCCATTAGCGGCGGTTGCGAACAGAGCGAATATAGAGCGAACCGAGCGGTTCGCTGCAATCGCGGCATGTGAAACAGCCTTTACGCGAAAAATTTTCTTAAGAAAACATTTCAGCCAATCACGATGCTAGACATATCAATAATGAAGCCGAATGACCAGTAGGAAAACGCATTTAGGGAAGAGAAATTTTTGTTAATTCCGTCAGAGCTTTCCGGGTGAGCTTGAAGGCAATAATACACGATGTTGTCACATATATTTTGTTCAAGACAGTTTGGAAACATTGGCAGCTCTTGAATATATTCAAATATAAATCATATAGTAAAGCACGCAACAAACTCATTCGAAAAAAACAACATTTAGACGAATGTTTGAAATGCGGTATTTTTTATTTGCTATCAGACGCTGTTGTCGTTGCTGCTTTCGTTGTTGTTGCTGCTGCTGTTGTTGCTTTCCTGAGCAGAATACTCAGTCGTGAACGCAAATGCACAAGCGAATTTGCTTCGCGAAATGATCGCGGCTGTCGACCATGTCAACATCATCTTCAGAACACATCACGCGGCAGAAAACATAGAACTCAGCAAACATACGTAGCCCGACGGTATAGTTTATGCTTTCACTGGCACGCCGACATTGTCTTGTACAACTGAAGTATAGTCAACAAAGAGTATTGTGCCTTACCTTTCCTTTACATAATCAACATGGATTTTGTTTACGTAAGGTGGTTTAAATTTGTTACGAGAAGGCAAAATAACTTTTGACTACCGCCCCGAGGATTCCTCGCACTCCTCTCTCGCTCTCTCCTTTATTTTCTTTTCAGAGAGAGATAGAGAGGGAGAAATTAAACACTCGGGTGCATAGGTTTAGATTCACATTAAACTCCAAGTAGTTCAAATAATGAGGAACTCTCCACAGCGCTTCTCAAAACCCAGTTGACTCTTCTCTGCGAGGACGTTACGCCTACACAATACAAATGATATAGGTGTGACGTCAGGAATGGCTGACGTGTGCTGTTGCGGTGCACTTTGAGCGTACACAATGTTTTCTTATTAATACGGGCCAGGACGATTTCTACTGTACATGTATAGGCCACTTCTAGCCTACGCACGTACGTCAAATGCTAATCTCGCGGACGATGCATCGGAAACAGCTATGGCGCCTTGGATTTTTTTCGAAGTGGCTGTGCACTCAATTGTTGGACGTATCTTTCATTACGGCAAGTATACAGGCTTGGATAGGTCTGTTTCGTTGCCAGTGACGTCTCACGTACGCAGGGCTTCCTCTCGCGGCCGCTTACACTGAAACGATTCAATATAGAATGGCCTTCGTGCAAGTATCAGACGAAAACAGCAGCACTCGCTTTTTGCGTCGTCAGCCGCTTTCTTGCCCGGATGTGCCGTCGAACATGCAGCCGTTATATTCCTCCAATGCTGGCTGTCCAGACATATCGCATTTGCTGATTTTGTTCCGCATAAGTTCCACTATGCGGAGCGTAGAAAGTGGACGAGAGAGTACAATGCATCGTATATACACAGTGCGCTTCAAGCGTTTTGCGCAAGTTGTGAGTTCAGTACCACCGGTCGAATAAAGTTTCCCAATAATACACTAGAGGGAAATGTGGCGGTAGTGTCTAAGGGAGCTGCAGCGCATGGCGCTTCAGCCGGCATGGGAATGATGGGTAGTATCTGGATTTGCCTAAGCTTCGTTCTTTCGTCACCGTTTCGCCCTGTGTGCACGTCCTGCAGCCGCATTGTCGAAAGACGAAGCTCACTAAATTCAGCTAACGTTCAGCAGCTCCACGTCACCAGCTTGACCCTTTCAGGCTCACCTATACTCAAATCATTGAACTCACGAAGTTCCCAACGATCCATTCTTTTATTCGAAACAAAACCGAAACACAAATATAAACAATGCCACAAGTGCGTTCGAAGCCGCAAGCACGAAGATTAGGCAAACTCATGCACTATATATACCCATCATTCCCATGACGGCTGAACGATCGCAGCGCCGGAGTTCCCTCTGGTAAATATTGTAGCAATTCTATGCCACTGGTGGCAAGTTCTTTTTTCGTTCGCCTTCATTAATTTCGCTTCATCTCCTAATTACTACATTTGAACTAAAAACTACGAATGGCGACGCCTATACCTTTCCTTAGTTTCATGTGTTCGTGTCTGGCAACACTGAGCCGCTCGATCCATTTTCCTTCTCCTCGCTTAACGACGTCAACGCGTGGTCGCCATTTTTGGGTATTACATCGCGGCGAGAGGGCTGCTTTCGTGGCGTCACGCGCAGTCTGTCTTCCATACCGCTACTGTATGCACACAGCTGCAGCTGCGGAGCGGGAATGCTATATGTAGTATTGCATGAACAGGCGGCTCGAATACGCCCTTAAAAAGAATCAAAATGTGTGCGAAGCCCGCTGATCACTTTGTTCGTATCGAGAATTTTTCTTTTCCGTTTAAAGCAGATGGTTTTAATCGTGCGATTTCGAACAAGGATAGGCTATATACCGCGAACACGATTATACACTCGCTCCGGCTGTTGCGCTAGAATTATACTAATTATTTCTTGAAAATTCGCACAAAAGCACAATGCACTAAAGCGTCATTACACCGATTGAATCGCTGCGCGATAATGTTATCCCCGTGTACAAACAAAAGCCAGGGGAGAGATATCGTACTGTTGTCTTTGAACGTATTAGACGATGAAGCGAAAGTAAATAATAACCTTTTCCTGCGTTCTATACCAAACTTCTGATTCAGAAAGCACCATGTCTAAATGTGTAGCAATATAGGATTCTCGTTATGCCCCAAAGGGCGGTGTGCACATATATGCGTCACAACTTGACAGTTATTATTAAGGCGAAAGCCTTCGATGCCTCACCAAAGGCGGAAATTGACCATCGGCGTCGGCGGCAGCGTCGGCGGCGTCAATACGGGTGATACAAGAAATCACGTGGCGACGTATGGTGTCACAGATCGCCAGTTGGTGACGTCGTCATGGCATCACATAAAGTGAGGTTACATGATTACGTCATCACATGACATCGTCACTTGCTCAAAGGTGGGCCGATCACGGAGGCAGAATACAACCAGGAGACGTGCAAATGCCTCCGATCCTGGAGGCAGTGCAAAACCACGTTAGGTGCAGAAAACTTTCCGATTGGGCCGGGAAGGATCAGTACATCGATTGAGGAGAAAAAGAAGATAGCTTTCGGCTCCGAGTCGCCTTCGGCGAATGCATTAGGAACTCTGTGAGTTTGCTTGTTTGCTTGTTTTTTCACTGGGGACTCTACAGTTCCAATTTTCAAGCGCATATGGTGCCCCATATCGTTTTTTCTTTAAAGCAACACACACAATGTATACCTGGCACACGTGATCACAACCATACCTGTCTAACCTAGAGGGCGATAAAACAAAATGAAACCAAAAAGCAGCACAACTACGCAGGAACACCACGTGCAGGGGGATTTATGTAAACTAGTTCCCTTTTTGTTAGCGAATTATATATGCGAGAGATATTTCATAGTGTCTGTGGTGATACTTAAATATTACACTGGTAAGGAGGGCACATATATCACACCACGAGTGTGCCGGGCAAGGCAATCGCGGTCCTATAACGGCAGAACCGGAACGAAATGATACCCTTCGTCGAATGCCGTTCGACGAACCGAAATTGGCGGGGTTGTACGCTGTACACG